>NC_087203.1:12380978-12398478 GCF_015104395.2 Macrobrachium nipponense
ATATGTGTGTGTGTGTGTGTGTGTGTGTGTGTGTGTGTGTGTGCATATTATATATAGTATCCATAATAAAATATATCTAAAGAATTAAAAGGGATAATTAAAAGATATAATTAACCGCTTCTAAAATGGTGAAAAACAAAATTATATGTAAGAATAAACGGATAATTACAAAATCTTGAAATCCTGAAATGATAACAATAATATTTTTTTTATGAATTTATCAAAATATAAGCCAGACTGACAATTTTACAAATCATATACAATATATGAAGTACAAGTTTCGGAATGAAAGGGTCTTAGGAAAATGTGAGTGAATGTAACACACCTGTGAACAGCACATAGTGTGTAGTGGAGCTCGATGCACTGGTACTGACCCTTTTAAATATCTTTGGAAGCTGCAACAATTTCTCTCTCATTTCACCCCCTGAACTATAAATGGAAATGACCATTGTCTTCTTTATTCTTTAGACAAAAAATAAATAAATAAATAAAAATGTGCGTTCTTAGTAAAAGCATGAAAAGCAGGAAATACTTTTAAGATATCTCCTTCCCGCTCTCTCTCTCTCTCTCTCTCTCTCTCTCTCTCTCTCTCTCGCTCTCTCAATAGCATTTGTATTAATGAAGGCGTTCATAACGAATCTTGACTGGGATGTGAAATACGTAACATACATCGAAATAACTCGACAACTTACCTGAGCCAAGGTCTGTCTTAGAATATCTAATTAGTTTTCTATTCCATGGGAAATACCCGGGGAAAGGTCCGAAGGACAGCAACCTAAGGGATCCTCTTCCCGAAGGATACCGAAACCAGACGGAAATCCTGGGATTACATAAGGAGAACACGTTACTTTGGGTAATGAAATTGAAGGAAGGATCGTAGATTCACACACAAATATATATATATATATATATAATATATATATATATATATATATATATATATATATATATATATATACTGAATATTCCCAAACAAGTAGAAGCAGTTACTATGAGCTAACAAATTTTTCACATAACACTGGATACAAACCCACGTTATATATCCAAATTCGACAGGACACATGCCCAATCATATTTACATCTTTATGAATTACAAATACGAACATATATCTATACATGCACATGAAGTTTATACAAAAATGCATGAGCCACTATATAAAATAATTACATTTATGCATAATCACATACTCCTTTATAAACGTCTGCGTGAATATAAACTTGCTACTTGTCTGCTTTTCATCTAATTTCTCTTTGGATTTCTATTATAATAACAATAATAATAATAATAATAATAATAATAATAATAATATAATAATAATAATAATAATAATAATAATAATATACTTTATTAAAAGTAATGGCTACTTCAGTCGCAGCATTACACTTGTAGAGATTCTTCTCTATTTTGCGAATAGCGGCTTTTTCAGTGCTACTTAAACAGGCTAGTAGAGCGCCTATAGAGGTCATGGTAAAATACAGGGTCAAATAGGTGTATATATTTGAATTTTACAGATAAACTATGATACCATAGTCATCAAAGTTTCTTGAAAGCGAGCTTTCGTCTGGAGCTGCCAGACAAGCCTCGGGCTGGGAAGCTGAGGGTGGACTGATCTTGGTGCGGTGTCCGTCCTCTCCTTATATCTGTGGTTGACAGCAGGGGGTCTGCCCCATGCTTGTCTCCTATTGGCTGGTGGCGGTGAGTCTTGTTTTTCATTGGCTGCCTGAGCCAGGTACTCAAGCACCTTCTTCGAGCCGATGGTTGCGTTGCAGCATATCCTGCAGCCGCCTGGACCTCCTAAGCGGCGCTGTAACATTGATGGGCGTTGCGCTACGCTGTGGGACGTCACAGCTACTTTGATTTCCATCGGCTGCAGGATACCTCGTTCGGGGGCGTTGTCATCCATAGAGTTGTCATGATCGGTGGTGTCATTGTTGGTGGCAGGTCTTCTCATACTCGTTAGGGAGGAGAAATTCTTCCTGCGTCGTATTCAGTGTAGGTTTTATTTGCTGGATGAGGAGCAGCCTCCAGCAGGCGCAACCGACGGGCATCAGGGCCTTCCCGATGATCTTCGTGTTCTTTATGATGACATCTCGGAGATGGCCTCGTGATGTTTGGTGCGGGCGTGATTCTTTATAGCCCCCTCTTGGACGTGGCACGAGAGTCTCTTCGACAGTCGCTTGGTAGTCATACCTACGTAGGCGCCGCTGCATTCGCGGACTGGGCATGTATACTGGTACACTACATGCGTCTTGCTTCGGGTTCTCGTACCTGTGGAGAGGGGTTATTTTTCATTAGATCGCGCGTCCTCCGATTCTGGTAATATATGATTAAGTCGATATTCTTGGTGTCGTCAGTCGGGGATACATTATCAGAAATAATTTTCTTAATGGCGTCCTCTTCTTCACGGTAATGGGAACTCATGAAGGCTTTGTAGTACAGCTTGATATTATCCTGAGGGCGGGCTGCGGGCTCTCACTACCGTACCATTTCTCCAGGGCTATGCGGACTTCCTTGCTGATTAATTTATTTGAGTACCGCCCTTATTCACAAGTACTGGGAGGCGCGGTCGAGTTCCTGGTGAGTGTCCTGCCAGGTCGAGCAGTGGGAGACCGGGCCTCTGACGAAGGCCCTGACGGTGGTGCTTTTGAATCTGGCGGGGCACTCGCTGTCTCCGTTGAGGCAGTCCTAAATTGGTTTTCTTTGTGTAGACTGAAGTACGGAGACCGTCTTCCGTCTGCTTACAAGGACGTCGAGGAAGGGGAGCCGATCGTCGGAGCTGCGTTCGACTGTGTAATTCAGCACACTACAACCGCTGAAATGCTTGACGGAGGGCTTCTACCTCATCCTCGGCGTCGACTTGCACAAAGATGTCAATATAACGTCCATATCTGCGGGGTTGCTGCAGTCCTGGCGAAGACCCGTTCCTCCACGGTGCCCATATAAAAGTTAGCGAAGAGGACCCCCAGTGGGGCCCAGCCCATCGACGCGCCGTCCTTTTGGCGGAACATCTGGCCACGGTGGGTGGAGAAAGGGGCCTTCTTCGTGCATATCTCCAGCAGCGTACGGAGCGAGGCTTCCGGTATGTTGAGGGGCGCCGTCGACTGATTACTATAGACACGATCAAGGATTATATCTATGGTTTCGTCGACAGGCACGTTCGTAAAATAGGGACTCTACATCCAGCGAGGCGATAATCCCGGTACCAGGGGCGTCCTTGATGGCTTCTAAGAACTCTGCCGAAGACTGCAGGCTGTACCGACTCGGGACGTAAGAGGTCAAAATTTGGTTGAGGCGTTTAGCCAAGGCGTACGTAGGGGCGGGCGTCTGGCTGATGATCGGCCGGAGAGGGTTTCCTTGTTTGTGGGTTTTTACATTGCCATATAAATAACCCAGGCTGTAGTCTCCTTGTATGGGCGGGAGGTGCACAGCATTTGTTGCAGCATTCACTGCGCTGATGACTCCGTTAGCCTCCCTCTTGATGTCGTCTGTCGGGTTCCTCGTCAGGCGCTCGAACTTGCTCTCGTCAGACAAAAGAGCATCCAGCTTCTCGTGATATTCGGCAGTATCAATCAAGACGAAGGAGGAGAAATTCTTCCTGCGTCGTATTCGGTAGAAAGGTAAGTGAAACAGGGGCTTGGAGCAAGTATTTTCGTTGTATATTTCCTACATTTTGAAGTTCACCCTGAATATAATAGAAGTTGACAACTTGACAGACCTTTATATACAAAAAAAGAGAGAGGGGGCGGGGTTGTTTGTTAATCTGGGCGGCTTACTCACTAAGCAAAGAAAATAAGGAAAGAGGGTCAAGGTATAATTCAGGATGGAGATTTAAATTCCTTGTTGACGTGGCTTCAATAAATCTCCATCCTGGATTATACCTTGATCCTCTTTCCATATCTCCTTTGCTTACAGAACACGCCGCCCAGATTAACAAACTATAACCCCGCCCCCTCTCTCTGTTTTTATATATAAAGGTCTGTCAACTTCTATTATATCAGTGTGAACTTGAAAATGTAGAATATACTACGAAAGTACTTGTTTCAAGCCCCTGTTTCACTTACCTTTCTACCGTGGATTCATGGATATTATCAAATACGTGTTTCTTCTTGCTACATTGGATATATATATATATATATATATTATATATATATATATATATAATATATATATATATAATATATATATATATATAGATATAGATATATCTATATAATATATATATATATATATATATTATATATATACTATATAATATACAAATAAAGGCAAATGCCACGCAAGGAAAGTGAAACAACGCAGTGGTTGCTAAGCCTTTCGACACAACGGTCCTTTACTAGTAGATTGATGGGAAATATAAAAATAAGTTTAAAAGAAAGGTCGTATAAATGACAAAAGTATTCCCGTCCTCAGGGATAGCTGTATGTCATCTGTCATTTATATAACCTTTCTTGTAAACTTATTTTTAAATTTCCCATCAGTCTGTTAGTAAAATACCGTTGCGTTCGAAAGGCGTAGCAACCACTCCGTTGTTTCACTTCCCCTTCGTGGCACTTGCCTTTATTTATATATATTCATCACGTTCTGTCTTCGTGATTCAGTTACGCAAACACACAATGAATTGCTCAGTCACTTTCAATTCAGTCTCTTTCAAGGTAAGGATTAGTATAGATTTCGATAGGAAATAGCACAGCTATCGTCACTGTGTTTTGCAACGGATAAAAATGGAATTCATACTAATTATGCTACATTCTGATAGAAATGACAGAGATCCAAACAGATGAAGCTTTACAAAGACAAGTTTTAGTCACGGTATTACCTTCTACTCTACAGCGTGTTTTAATAACGGTATACTTAGAACAAGTTCGTTATGTTGTTAATACAATCCTTCTAGTCGCTGCGGAACTATACAGTACTAGTATGTCTAACAGATTCGTTTGGTTTTGGTTAACATTTGTATTAATACGAATAATGAAGAGGAGTACAAACTTGTATTAATGCGAATAATGAAGAGGAGTACAAACTTGTATTAATACGAATAATGAAGAGGAGTACAAACTTGTATTAATACGAATAATAAAGAGGAGTACAAACATGTTATAAAAAAAACGAACATAGAGATGTGCTTCTTGTAAAAAACAATAGACAGGCAAAGTAGGGACAGTTGTAAACGCTAACTAATGTACATTAATAACTGGCATATTCGACGACAGAACTCTCTCCTCCTGTTCTCATTGTATTTGGAAAACAGCGGATACATCCTGCTGTATCTTTGACAATCTTCACACCATGACTTTACATTTTAGTATCTGGTCAGTCTTCCCCTTGCGGCGATACTTTTTATTCATTAACTTGAAGTTCTGTGGCAAAGTCACATACAAAAATTTAGTCCTATCCAACAATATATGTACATATTTATATACACATATATATACATATAAATAAGTCTGACTCACATCGCGATGGAACACGCACGCACACACACACACTATGACAAGTAAAAGTGACTGTAGAATGGAACAGTAGATATATGCATATAACACAGTATGGATTAGCGACAGTCAACAGAAACTACAGAAACTAGAGTCAGTTTTAAATTGTCTGCAAGTTAATTAAGTGAATGTAATGTGACAAGAATAGTGTTATGAATTATTATTATTATCATTATTATTATTATTATCATTATTTGTTCAAGCAGCCATTTCCGGCTGCTTAATGCAGATAAAGTCTGTTGAATATGCCATATTAAATAGAATATATTTATGAAGTATTAGTTAAGAAAATAAATAAATAAATAGATAAAACATTACTGTACACTTATAAAACAAATGGGTATGAATAAAATTATCTATACATATTATAATAGATCGGTATCTATTATGAATCTAAAATCTTACAAACATTTGAGTTGTCATCTCCTAAAATGTCCTGCAATCAACGAAATGATCCAAAGTATTTATGCCTAATATGTGAATATTTAGAGCATTCATTTAAAATTTGTTTCACAGTTTTTCTGGTTTGACAGGTATCACATTCTGGAGGAGGCTGATTAGACATAAGAAAGCCATGGGTTTAACCTTGTGTGCCCATTACGCAGCCTGCACAAAGCGACCTCATTTTTTTGGTTTCATTGCTTCTGTGAGGAATTATTAAAAGGGATTACTGTAGTCTTTATCCCTATTTGTTATTTTCAAGTGACAACCATTGGTCTCCCCAGATTGTATCTAAAATAGATTTTAAATAAGTTTGAGAGTCCTTATAATATGTTTTGTACGTTTTATTTTTATCATTTAATGCTGCTTTCTTTGCATTTTTATCAGCAATTAAATTATCTTCAATTAAAACATGGCCTGGTGTCTAGACCAAGGATATCTTGATATTTCGAATGCTTAAAAAATTAATGTTTTCTTGTTTTGCTCTAATAGCATGGTGATGGTGGAATGGAATGGAATATGAAATTTTAGGCTTGAAGCCAAGCACTGGAATCCAGATGGATTATTCAGCGTTATAATGAATTTGGTTTTAGGTGAATATTTATGATGATGAATTTAGAAATTAAAAGAATAAAATAAAGGTGATTTTAAAACTGGTAAAAACTGATATCCCCCATAAGCATTATTACTTCGCATTTCGAGTGTCAAACAGAATAAAAAATGTATTCATACATACCTACATATATGTACATATGCGTATAAATATGCTTATAAAAACAACTTCAAGTGTATATACTACATTTGCAATGTACTAAGAGGTCAATTATTAAATTTCATTAAAAAGGTTCATGTCTTTGTGGAATCCAACAATGTTATTAACAGCTATATCTGGACCAAGCAGTTTCTGCTATATCGCTGCCTACTAACAAATGTCTCTGTCGTGCTGCAGAATACCAATGCAATATAATATAATGTGTTCCACAGTAAGAGGGAAGTCGCACTGCTTACAGACTGGCGTAGTTACCCCCTCTAAAAGGAAACTGGGCCAATCGAGTATGGCTAATTCTCAGACGACATATATAGTTTCTACCCTACGGTTTTGTTGGAATCCAGATGGCCAATGCTCAATACTTTGTCTGATCTTCCTGTACTTTTTTATTGTTGGTCAGGAAGGGGAGACGACCAACGTGCTTGCCATTTATTTTTTATATATAGACGAATAGTTCCATTTAATGTCAGTATCAGGTTCATGGTGGAAGAGATGTCTTCATGGTCAGCAAGTTCGTTCTTACCAGCATACCTACTACATGGGCAGGGACCCAGCAAAAATGGACTGATTTGAATTTGAAAGAAAGCCTATACAACCTTTCTTGAATATGTTAAACAATTGGATGTTTAGGGTTATATTGTTTGATGGCCATGAGTGCACTATAAGAATCTGAGTATATGGTGAAATTATTACCCTGCAGAGTGGAAACAATCTCAAGAGGTTTAGCTAATGCAGTTAATTCAGCTGTAAAAATATAGGCTTTATTAGGAAGTCTACCCACATATGGGTTATTACCATGAACAACAGCACAGCCAACACCACTTGATATCTTTGATCCATCAGTGAATAGTTTAACTTACCAGAACCCGAATGGCATTTGTCATGATCAAGAAAGTCTTCACTTCTTGAACATTAGCAGATTTTTTTAACCACAGCTTTTTTCCAGACTGATGGTTCTGGGGTCAACCAAGGAGGCAACTTAGAGCAACGTATTGCCTTAATTTTTTGGTTTTTAATAGACACACTGTCAACTGCAGCATTAATTCTTACAGGAAAAGGCTTGGATGCTCTAGCATTTGCAAACTGCTGTGGATCGGTTTGGTTAAGAATAGATGCTGCAGGGTTTTCTAGGGAACCTCTTAATTTGACCATATACCGCAGTCCCAGTTCCTCTCATCGTAAGTCTAGAGGGAGCTCTTGAGTGTCGGTGTATCGACTTTCAACTGTAGATGTCTTAAATGTACCAGAGCATATTCTTAGACCGGCATGATGAACCATATCCAACTTCTTAAGTTTGCTTGCACTTGCAGAAGAGTAGATTTGGCAACCATTCTCAAGCTTTGATTTACATAACGAGTCATATAACCATAAAAAGTGACCAATTAAAACCCGAGACTACTTTTAAAAAGTTAAGGTACTTCTTTACCTTAATTTTCAAGGAGTCAATATGACTATGCCATGTTAGTTTCTTATCAAAGATCATCCCTAAAAACTTCACCTCCCCCTCACATGGTATAAGTGTGTCTCTCAGCTTAATATTTGGGCTGGTTTCCTTTCGAGGGCTTCTAGTAAAACGAACTGCCACAGATTTGGAAGGGGAGAATCGAAAGCCCAATTGCTGATTGCATTAACTGACTTTTGCAAGAAATTACAAGCTGCAATAGCATCATAACTAGTGACATAAATAGCAAGGTCATCCAGAAACAAAGACGCCTTTACTGGAGGTGAAACACATTCACAATGCTGTTTATATCGACAGCAAATAAGGTGACACTCAATACACTGTCTTGTGGGACGCCTTCCTCCAGCTCAAAAGCATTAGACAAGATATTTCCAATTATAACTTTAATATATCTACCACTTAAAAATGACCCGATGAAATTTAACATATTACCTCGCATTCCCATGGTATGAAGTTGTTTAATAATACCAAAACGCCAAGTAGTGTCCTGGCTTTGAGTGTGTTCGAAGAAGACTCCAATGGTCTAACAGCATTTTGAGAAACCTTGCTGTTGGGTTGATAAACTTAGTAGTGGGTCCAGGAGTGGAACGATTTCTCCTAAATCCAAATTGACAGATGATAACAAACGATTTTTCACTGGATGTCACGCTAGTCTAGAATTCACCGTAGTCGTCTCAAACAATTTGCACACGCAACTTGTAAGAGCTATTGGCCGATAGCTTGTAGGAAGATGTGGATCTTTCAATGGTTTCTAACAGGAACAATAATTGCAATCCTCCAAGAAGGGGAAGAATACCAGTTTCCATATTTTGTTATTTAAAGATTGTAAGGATATAAGATTTAGCAGAATCTGGACGATTTTTCAGCATGCTATAAAGAATGTTATCATTCCCGGGGGATGTTGATTCAGATGATAATAGAGCATCCCTTAATTCCCTTAAAGTAAGGGAGATGGTTGAATTCCTAATATTCTGGAAATGAGTTGAATATTCCTAGAACTTGATACTTCAGAGAAATGCTCACCAAGTTTTTCAGCAACTTTCATTAGGCTTGGTGACAAGGTCTCCATTGATTTTCAGGCAAGGTGTTGGTATTGGAACATATTTGCCACTAAGTTTTCTCTTTTTTTCCAGATCAACCTGGTTGGGGTCTTAGAATTTATGCCATTTATTTAAAAAACCCAGAATTCTCTTTTTACTTTTTAAATCTGGAAGGATGACCAAATTGAAAACAGTTATAACACTGCTTAGGTCTTAATACAAATGGTTTAACTCTGACCCTTTCATTTCCAAAATTCACATAAGTTGGTACATCAGAGTCCTCAAAAGTTAAAATGACCATATTTGCCTTTGGAATTTTTCTCACTTTCCATGCAGAAGTTGGATCTAATTTCTAATATTTCACTTTCCGTCAATTCACAAAAGTCTCTATCAATTATTACTCTTCCATAGCTGAAATTCATGTGTGGTCTAATTTCTTTAATTGTGTCATCTTTCTCGAACTTCTTCAGTATCAGCATAGACTGTGGGTTTTTGATATGGCATGAATGAGGATGCTGCCTTTACCAAACCTTGAGATGTTACCCATGTCAATGCAGCCAACCTTTTAATGGATGTATCTGATAAATTTTTAATAATTATAATTTTCCTCCCTAGCAGATATTACCAATCACATAGGAGGTTTGGGAGTTCTTTCAAATTTGGCCGAGGCACTTGTACCCATTGTGATGGTCTGTAAACATCCACATTTTTAGGGGTCTTGTCAGACAGTCCTCCTTTGACAGTCTGTTTACAAATTTTTATATTATTGATACTGCTACTGGCGTTGAGTGCAGCTTCATGCTTTCCAAAAGCTAGCCATGCTTCCCATTTGCTTTCATTTTCAACAAAATTCATTCATAATTCGTTTATTTTACTGAAACTACCAAACGAATCAGATAGTGTTTCATAGTCACATTCCAAGGGAATATGCTTTACATGCAACACCCTCAAAACTATCCACTGTGTTCCCACAATGGTGATGATTACCCTGAAAGATACTACCACCACTGGAGCATTCCATATCCATAGTCAAGTTCATGTCACAGGTCGTTGTCTGTGCCAAATCATCATCAAAGGGTCAAGAAAAATTAAACCCGAAAATATTAAAAAGATATCATCAGCCTTTCATAAAGTTTATTCTTCCACCAATGGCGCAAGTGAGAATCAACTCCCAAATGCCTGCGTCCCTACCCTACCCCACAGGGGATGGCACAACATGATTAGAGTGGCCCAAGTGTAAGCCAACCTGCTCCATAGGACTGAGAGTATTACAAGAATACAACCGCCCCCACCTTAATCATGAATTATGGGGCAAACCGGAAAGAATGCCGAGAGTCCTATTCCAGAACAGGACCCATGGAATCCGTCCGTGTCCAGCTCTGAAGAATAGTTCCCACCCTTGAGATATCAATCTGATATCTCTCAGGTCTGAACATTATTGGGTAGTTGATGGTCTACCACAATTCCCACTATTTAGCTTCGGATATAAACCCAGTCCAAGCTATGATATCTTTTCCTATTTGTCAGATCCAATAAATTTTACGAAAGGTGGAAAATTCTACAAATTACCCCAGATATATTATACAAAATATCAGACTCTTAGACTCAAACCCGGGAACAAATTCCAGGGGTTCAAGAGCACCTCACCACGTCAGCAGAGTGATGATGATTAAAAGAATCTATCGCTTGAATAGCACTTTTTCAATCACTATAGATAGTGTAATGTTTGTGGGAGTTTTAGGGATTTGATACAGAGCCAATGAAATTCCTGCCAATTCAATAGAATATATGAGCGTTATATAGGCTTTCATGATAATATTTTTTCATCTGGTAATAACTGCGAACTCCACAGCAGCATCAGTTTTTGAGCCATCTTTATAAATGGAGATAGTATTTGCACGAATTACTTGGTGTTCCAAAAAATTTGTTTGACAGTATAACTTGAAATTTCCTCTTTTTTAAATCGAATAACTCATGGCACACATGAGGCTTATTCCATTTCCAAAAGGTGTTGAATTTTGTAAATGGTTCAGATTTTTAATGGTGGGGGAATATTATATTTCTCTTATGTATATTTTCAGTCATAACAAATGGATAAATAATCGCAGTCCAATTCATTTGGAAATATGGATGTTATTGAATGATTCTACTCAGTTTTGATGGGTATCTTAATGTCCATGAATAGAAGTTTAAACTATAATCGACCCTTCTTTGGCCAAGTGAACACGGACCTGTATCACTATACAGAGAAACAGGATCTACTCTTTCCAAAGTACTGGCGATCTACTCTTTCCAAAGTACTGGCAGATGCAGAAGCATATGGATGCGACCCATTATCAAATTTACTCAGTATCAGTCTTGCGTAAATAGTAATGTACTTCTATCTGAGCCCCACTTGGTATGTGACAGTTTCTTCAATAGATGAACTACTTTACTACAACTTTCACGTAGGTAATTAATTTGAAATTTCCAAGTCATTCGTTGGTCAAAATACAACCCAAGAAATCTGGAATGAGTAACAAAATTAATTGGTTTATCATATAGTAGCTATTTCATTTTCGGTATATTTTTTCTTATTTGTAAAAGTAATGGCTAGTTTTATTTGTCGATATAGTGAATCCATACGCGGTAGTCGACGATACGATAAGATAAAGAGATTTTTGCTGGCATGATTTGTCCTGTATAAATATCAGAGTGGATGATCAAATTGCAAAATCATCTACATACAATGAGCACTGTACATCAGTTGGTAGTTGTTTCGTAATGTCATTTATAGCCATGATAAAAAGGGTGGGTGCTCCAAAATACTACCTTGTGGAGCTCCTCTATTGTGGATACTCCTTAGATAAAACACCATTTATCTTAACTTTAAAAGTTCTTTCCTTTAAAAATTGAACTATTTTTAAGGGCAAAAATCCTCTCAGTCCAGAATAATGCATTTCTTTTAAAATCTGATGATTCCATGTCTTTGTCATAGCACTTTTCCATATCAAAGAACATATCTGTGGCATAGCTATTTGAAGCAAATACTTTCTCAATCTCAGTGTCAAGTAAAGTTAAAGGATCAAGGGTAGATCTTAGTTTCCTACATCCATATTGTGAAACGGAAACGTATCCTGTTTACTCAAGATACCAGATTAATCTGTTGTTAATCATTTTCTCAAACAATTTGCATAAACAGCTTGTTTTTGCTATTGGTCTGTAGCTGTCAGTGTCATATGGATCTTTGCCTGGCTTCAAGATGGAAGGTCCAGTGCTTTCCACCAATATTGTGGAAAAATATATTTCTATCCATATTTTGTTATATAGTTTTTACTAAATATTGTCCAACTGTTTGGCGGGTGAAGGTTGTTTCAACATTTCAAAAAGTGATATCTTCACCATGGGCCTGTATTGGAGAATGTGGACAATGCCGATAAAAGCTCATCCGTGGTAAAGCAGTCATTGTATGAATAATATTGATCAGTCTCAAAATTAATTGAAATTTTTTCTTCGTTTTCTTTAATGGTGCGAAAAGATTTTATTGACGAACTGTTCAGTAGGCAAGTTGGTACCTCTTTAGGATCATATCTCAGTTGCAGTTAATTTCAAACTTGGACATGGGATCGAATGTACTTTCCTAGTATTTTATGCACTTTTTTCCACATCTTACTTGAGGGTGTATCTTTGCACACCGATTTTAGGTAGTTACGCCAAGATTTTCTTTGTGCTACAATAAATGTTCGTTTTACTACGGCACATGACCTTTTATAATCTGTGTAATCTGAATCGTTTCTCGATTTCTTAAATTTTTCTTCAGCATCAATACCAGAACTAAAAGCAAAACCAAAATAGTTTCTATGTCCAAATTATTATCCCATAATGGAACATTCTTCGTGCATTCACTAAACTCTTCCCAATTGAAAATGATCACACAACACAAATCATCATAAGTGTTCCAAAAATATTTATCTGCTAGATCTTGTGAAGACAAGGACAAATCTATGCAGAGTAACTCTTTGTTCGTTGATCAAAATGAGTTGGGTTTGTCTTCATCTAATATATGGAGTTGACTATCTTTAACAAAATCAAGTAAAATGTTGCCTCTGGAGTTTGATTTACATCATGCCATGATAAATGTCTTACGTTGAAATCTCCTAAAAGTAAAATTGCTTGGGGAAGCTTCTTGACTAAGTCATTCAACTTTCTAAATCTACATTATTATTTGGACTTAGATATACAGAGCAAATCGTTATAATTTCCTCTAGTTGAATTTGAACTGCTAAGGCATTTATTTAAAATGAACGATCATATATTGTGAAAGGTACATCTTTTCTAACGAGAACCATATTACCTTGCTGATTAGCAGAGTAAGGTTGATAAGATGTATAAATAAAAACTTTTTTTGTAAAACTGGGAGGAAATAGATAAAAATGTTTCATTGAGGCAGATACGAATTGGGCTATATTCATCAATTAATTTGAGTAACTAACTTTTTTTGTTAATGCTTAGAAAGTCCCATTATTTTACTTATTTTCTTCGGTCTTACGACCCTGTGCTGAGAGAATTGTGTCCACTTTACTTGTTGAATTGGAACTTTTGATAATATTTTTGTTGTTGTACAACAGAATTTTGCTTCTAGCACCTTTGCTATAATCTTGGTGCATAGCATAGTCTCGTACAAGTGGACTTATATGGTGTTATGTTTGGTTTTCTTGTAGGTTCTTTAGAATTCTGAGAAAACTATTTTAGACGAATCATTTTCTGGAGGGTCTTTACTATTGGTGGTATAAACAATGGTTTCTTCTGTGAGGATGTTTAAGTGTGTTCTACGTCTTTTTCGTATCTCTGGTGGTCCATCTAGTTCTCTGAGTATTTTCTCAATTTCTTCAGTACTTTGTAGTTTGTTTTTGTCATGGATTATCCTTTGAGATATATTTTCTCCTTTGTTTTGGCATTGTTAAGGTGTAATTATCAGATATATCCTCTCTCGGGTCAACACTTTAAACTTGTTGACTTTCCCCATGGTATTGTCTTTATCTGATTTTTCTACAGTTATTTGATTTCTGGTGTTAGAAAATTGGGTAGCTTGTGAGCATCATTGAATATCATTCTACTTTGGTGTTTGAGTGCATCTGCAAATGTTTTGCGGGAAGCTGCATTCCTTCTTCTTTCATGCCTTCCTTATCCTCCTTAACTGTTACAAACCAAATTTTCTTGATCTGGTAAGAGCTTCTCTTACGTAAGCATGGTTCGAACCATTACAATTAAAGCATTTTTAGGATTGGTGCATTCCATCACTACTATACTCTAAGGAGCCACATTTAAAGCATCTAGTAGAGGCCAAAGACTTACAACGTTTTGCTGTGTTCAAATTTCAAGTAAACCTTACATTGCATAGGTTTTGGATGTTCTTCTTTAATTGCTATTCTTTTGTTTCCATTTTTAATATATCTTGGAACTGTTTGCTGTGAAAAAAAATAATTTTAGCTACCTTCAGACTTCTTCCAGTTTTAACACTTTTTCTCTCATAAACAATAACCAATGTCACATTATGTTTTTGATCTTCCAGGAATTCTTCTAGTTAATGTTTCACATACAAATTCATTGGTGTCATTTCAATTCTAAGTTTATCCAGCAACATGGTTCCAATTCTAGTGTTATAATGGGCCTCGTCAGAAGCATTTACATGATGAATTTCAAGTTTTGTAGTTTCAAGTAGTTTTTTTATTCTTGTTCAGATTTAGCCTTTACAATGACTTTGTTTTTTTCCACTGAGAATTGGGGATTGTCACAGCCAAGAATTTTCTTCAGTGAACGGTATATAACCAAGTCGCATGGAAGGGTTACTTCTTCACTCATTGTGAGTGTGATTTACTGAGACCACACTGGAGGAGAAAAAATATCTTCCATGGTTATTCTTTTAAATGTTCTTCTCTTTTGAGATAGTGTTTGGTACATATGGCTCTAAAGTAGCCATACTAGAGTTTTGGAGGGATTCCATGATCAAGTCTTTGAAGAAAATGCATAGGGCCATCAGCAGAAATAGAGGGCATTGCCAGAAAACGTAAACTGAATTACTCCAGATATTCCCTATACCCACCATGGAGTCACACTTAGAGGACGGGTCATCCACTTAATTAGGGTCCTCCTATGGGTAACTACCGGATGTACACCCTCTCTCCAGTGCTAAGGCGTCATGATCTCCGTCAAGATCACGACCCAGCTCTGAGGATAGGGTTTGACATTAAACTTTCCCCTCGTTTGATCACGTCAGGTACTCGAGTTCTATTAGGTGAGGTGGCATGCCGTCCATCCTCACCCTCCTTCAAAACCAAAGCTTAAGTAAAAATTTAATGTCGTTTACAGAAAATCCATACCTAAAAGGAGTAGGAGGTAGAAATAATGAAGGATTATCGATAAAAGGAAAAGTTGGTCTGGTGGTGTAGAAAAAATAATCCACAGGCATCAGGGCCCAGCTACTGGTTCCTATGCCCCCGATCCTCTACAAGGCTTCAGCATCGGAAGGGGGGGTGTTAGTGTTATGGAGGTAAATGGAAACCAAGAAGATGGAGCAAGTAATGTTCATTTTGGATGGTGGGAAAAGTAGAAGAAAGTTTGCATGTTTTTCAACGAAATACAACGGATGATAGCAGGCTGGAAAGAGGGTTTCTCAAAATGTGTAAAAAGTGGCAGTGTCTGCAAAAAGACAGGAAAGAGGCTTCCGTCAAATGAATGCAAAGTGGGAATTGTAATAAAGCAACAGCCATGTCCTTGTTTTATTTATTTATAAAAATGAAATGTGAATACTGAACACCAATAAAAGAAATTTTTTTTATTCTCTTGAGATGAAGTTATTGGGTAAAAATATGCAATAAGAATTGTAATAGTGAGGAAATGTAAAGATACGTTTCAGAGTCGTAAAGACGTTTTATATATATATATATATATATATATATATATATATATATATATATATATATACATATTATACATACATACATACATACATACATACACACATTTATATATATATATATATATATATATATATATATATATATATATATATATATATAACGTCTTTGCGCTTCTGAAACGTATCTTTACATTTCCTTACTCTTACAATTCTTATTGCATATTATTTTACCCAATAACTTCATCTTACGAGAATAACATTTTTTTCTTTTATTGGTGTTCAGGGATAACGGTGGGAAAAAAAGTTACCAGTGCAAAGGAAACATACATTTCGCTTCCTTCCCATTGCTATATAGAAGCTAGCAATGGCATACTTTTTCGAACTGTATGACTGCTTTAATTTATAAAGAATTATGTAAACATTTTTTATTTTGATTTATTGCTTGTCTCCTACAGAGAACAAATAACTAATTGAAATTGAAATATATTATGGAACCCACAGACTGGATCAGTTTTTGTAAGTTTATGAGATTTATGATAAAGGATGTGATTTGTGATAAACGCTTAAGAAACATATTCTAATTATTCCTTAATCGCAATTGTTACTGTTCTAATTTTGTTGATCATTGATTGTTTTTAGTGAATTTTTAAAGGATTTGTGACGAATTAGTCAAAGGTTACTGGTCATACTTTGAAAATTTATCCTTCATAAATGGTCATGATAAGGAATATTCCTTTGTATTTGTAGCTGTTATACGAATCGTTTTCCCTTTGAAATGGTTCATTGCTCTTAAAGACAAAGATTTTATGAGAAATAATGAACTATTTAACTACAAACAAGTAAGGTGATTAAATAAGTGAAAACAAATTATTTGAAGAGCATAGCATCTTCAAATCCTGTCCGTGAGACTTCAGAGGATCTTTCCCAGGCTCCAGACTCTCCAGGAATGTCTCCGCCTTATGAAGCTTCCAACTTGCTCTCAGTACCTTTTGTTATTTTCCTTCATTTGAATCTGTAATTTATATATAGTATATATTCAGAGAATACAAAGATACTTGATTGCATTTTAATTATACATAATGATTCCTTACTGAGTGCCATATATGATCTTGAGGAATTCTTATGTCATGAAGCCCTATGGTGCAGTGAAGACCGAAGGGGATCTTTCCCCGGCTCTAGAGTCTAGGAAAGACTCTAGCCTTCCAGGCTTCGAACCTCTTCCCAGGATGACATAAGGGATAAAAGTTTCAAACGTACAGTATGGCATCTATTGTCCCGATTTTCCCGTCATGAAACTTTTAAATATTCACTAAAAATCAAGTATCAATAAAATTCAAAAAATTTCAATTGTATTTAGGCAATCCTTAAAATATATTTCAAAACCAGTTATCACAAATTGC
>NC_087203.1:12403478-12416119 GCF_015104395.2 Macrobrachium nipponense
GGAGCAAATCGTTATAATTTCCTCTAGTTGAATCTGAACTGCTAAACCATTTATTTCAGATGAAAGATAATATATTGTGAAAGGTACATCTTTTCTAACGAGAACCATATTACCTTGCTGATTAGCAGAGTAAGGTTGATAAAATGTCTTTTGTTGGACGTTAATCAGGGATTTGGCCAAGGTATTTGGGTAGGTAAATGCAAAGACTCTGGGGTATATGAGATCCCATGCCAGGACTGTGACCAATCTTACATCGGATTTACAGGTAAATCACTTCCCCAGAGATTAATACAACACAAACGGTCAGTTAGGTATGGACAACAGAACTCGGCTATTTTCAACCATATAAATGAACATAACCATAGAATAAACTGGAATATGTCACGTGTAATTTATAGCAGCAACTGCCGGTACAAGAGTCAAATGATGGAATCGGCCTTAATAAAAGAGAAGCAGGTAATGAACATCTCAAAAGGGGCTTGGATATCAGATGTCGTCGACGCAGTGTTCATTCAACCAACGCTTAAGAAGATTAAAGGAAGATTATCAGTGGGGGTGACCTAAATTGGCTTACTTGTGGACGGATCTCTTGGTATAAATACCACCTTTTCTGTAAACTTTTCTCATTCATATACCTGAAGAGAGAGACAGCAGTCTCTGAAATATAGTACTTTTCTCTCTACATTTTGGTGTTTTTATGGGCTCCTTTTATTAGATGGAATTCTGTTGTTACAGAACATTTTTACCAGTCATATATATATATATATATATATATATATATATATATATATATATATATATATATCGATACATGCGTATATATGTATACATGCATATGTATTTATAAAAATATTAAATCATAAACACGTCAACGTCCAGCTCGTTATACCTCACAAATAACTTGTACCCAAGTGGAAATATGATCGATAATAAATGCTTTGTCAACACCGTGGTTCGAACCGCTGTATATATATATATATATATATATATATATATATATATATATATATATATATATATATATATATATAGATATATATAATATATATATATATATATATATATATATATATAAATGTGTGTGTGTGTGTGTGTTATGTGGTCAAAACGACCACGTTTAACTAAAATGAGAGGATTCCTAACTCTGGGAACGCGACCTACCTTCAACAGCCATCACCTACCATCTCTGTAGCAAAAATCAGCCATTAAATTAAAATTAAATTAAAATTAAATTGAATTAAAACTCTTGAGATACAAAAATTAGAGTTTTTATTTCCCCAAAAATAGCTAACGTGAAAGTTAAGTAAAATTAATTAAAAATCCCAAAAATCATTAAGACACCATTACTGTTCTGCGTAATCATATTGAATAGAACTATTCCAACTTATTCTCTCTGTCATCAGTCTTCCTCAAATAAATGTTAAGAAAATTTATTTTCGGTGGTGACAACCGAATCCATTCTGAAAATGGAACAACAATTATCGGACACTGAAATGCATAAATAAAGAGAATGGATAAATGTCCTATAAATTTTCTAAGTGTTTCTCTGCACTTCCAATCCCCTATAGTTGTTTTTTAAAGGTCTTTCTTTCACGTTACCTTAACCTTATCGATAGATCTCCAAAGCGCCTCTAGATTGCGGTCACCACTAGAAGTTCTTGTCTAATGATCCCATAAATTCCCATACTAGAGATAATACCTCATTCATTTGCTCTAACAGACCTATGCATTTACACATACTGATGGATGTATGAATGCATGAACGCTAGTCTATTCTTGGTTCTGATGTACGTGTGTTTTCCCGTTTCTCATGTACACGTCCTATGATCGCACACACTGGTGTATTCATTCTTCTGACATCACGATCACCTGACCTTTTCGCTATCCAGGTTATTTGCCCCCCCCCTCCGCTCCCCCCCCCCCCACCCCCGATCTCCCTGGCGCGATCGGATGCGTTATAACTGTTTATCTTGTATGAGCATCCTAAGAAATTCCTTGTTTGTAAATTATACAAAACACTAAAACACTCGAGGCTGTCCTGTTTTCGCATTCAACTGCCTGTCACTATAGTAGTTATCGACCTCATTTTGATTTATTAATCATATACATATAAGTCTAGTGATCATTCCCATTACACACACACACACACACACACACATATATATATATATATATATATATATATATATATATATATATATATATATATATATATATATGGCACTGACAGGATATAGATTAAAAGACGTAAGGTCAATAGTGTTTGGTGCTTGAGACTTGTGCAAAGCAGCGAATTCCTTAGACACACAAAACAAAAAATCATAACACACCCGGTCCCACCAGAGAGACCGGGCGTGCAAATGACATGGATAGCGGAAAGATCGGGTGACTGTGATGCCAGAGGTCAAGTGAATTCCCGTGAAATGGAAAACGCATGTATACGGGAACAGAGAAGACATTAGCGTGCGTACGTTCGTACATCCATAAGTGCATATGTCTGTGAGGGCAAAAAGAAAACAGATATAACCCCAGTATGAGACCTTATCGATTCATTAGACAAGAATCTGTCAGTGGCGGCCCAAAAACAGGACGACGCTAGAAGGTCCATCTGAAGGTAAAGTGAAAGAAAGACTTTCAAAAACTTTGAATAGTGACACTGATTTCAGCCTCTAGAAAGGGTCTTTTCAGTGTCTGATGAATTGTGGTTTCCTTTTTTCAGGATGGATTCGGTTGTCGAAGTCGAACAATGAACTCTCTAGACTTATCTGACATTTATTTGATAAAGACTTATGGAGTTATTTAGCAGTAAGGATAATTGGAAATAGTTCTATCCAATATGATAGTGTAGAAGAGTAATGGTGTTTTAATGATATTGGGGGGGATTTCTTTAATTCATTTTATTTCATTTTCCTGTTAGCTATTGTGGGAAATAAAGATTATATTTTTGTATAGCGAGAGTTTGAATTCGCCTAAGATTTAATGATTGATTTTCCAGGCGATGGGAAAAAACGAAGGTAGGTCACGCTATCAGATAGGGGTTCTCTCCTTTCAGTTAAATGGGGTCATTTAACCCCCATAACACACACACACACACACACACACACACACACACACACACACACACACACACACACACATATATATATATATATATAATATATATATATATATATAAGAGAGAGAGAGAGACTACGAGATATAGACTCAACGGAATCATCAGCAAGTCAATCACAACTTATGAAGAGTAGACATGAATTTCCATTAGAGGTCCCTGGATTCCTTTCCAAGAATTAATTAGACACATTACAAAACTGCAGCTAACAGAAATCATATCAGCCTTGTATGAATCTTATTTTATTCCTATACAGATTACTGGTCCTGTTATAACAAAATATGACGTGAAAACAATAAAATTTTAAGACTTTTTTTTACCAGGAATGATGCAATTTATTCTGGAGATATTGACAAAGTTGAGCACATACTACATTCCAGAAACACAGGTGACATCACCAATACAAAAGATAACTGATGATACAAAGCATACAAAATATACTTAAGATGATATATCAATACTGTGACTAAGGATATACTGAAGAGGTCTGTCCCAAATATTAGATGGAAATAATCACAAAAAGTCTAGTCTCTGGGCCACGCAGATGAATATATAAGACCATATTTGAACAACTCTGATTAATTATGTATTTGGCTGTTGAAGAAGTAAGCTTATGCTTTCAAAAATACCTGTATGCGGCTCAATGGAGAGTTTTACCGATACACCAAAATTAAATAACATTTTATGTACATTTTATGTGTATATATATGTATATACAATATATACATCTAAATATATACTATATATAATATATATATATAATATATATATTATATATATATATATATATTAAACCCTCTGGTTTAAAGCTAAAGACTATATTTCGGTGGACTTACTTCCACCCTTATCAAGTAGTGAATGACAGATGGAATTTCATTAGCGAAATATATAGTGGGGGATATGCCCTGAAGTGATGCCTGGGGTCGCCGCTAAGCACCTGAGGACATAAGAAACTCCTTCTGCTACGGGCTGCTCCAGGAGCAAGAGCCCGTGCCAGCACAAGGCTGGCTTAATCTTCAACAACAACAACTCCTTCTGCCATTCACCTTGCATCCTAATTCCTAAGGAGGATGGTAGTTATAGATTTTGTACAGATTATAAAAGATTATTAATGTCACTCATTGATGATGTAATCGATTCAGTAGGACAAGCTAAGTTTCTAACAAAAATAACCTCTAAAAGGGCTATTATCAGGTAGGATTAACTGAAAGAGCCTAGTTAATATCAGCTTTCATTACACCCTTTGGGCTCAAATGTTTGTTCCTGAGGTTAGAAGAGGCTGGGTTGACTATTTAATCTTAAAAAGTCTGTTTTCTGTAAAGCTACTGTTACTTACTTGGGCCCATTGTTGGAAATGGTAATGTTCGTCCAAAAACTGCCAACATAGAAGCTGTTCTAGAGCACCCTGTTCATACCACAAGAAAGTTTTCATGAAGATTTTTAGGGTTAGCTTCATACTATCGGAGATTCTGAAGAACTTTCTTCAGTAGCTGCCCATCTAACATCCCTGACTAGTCCCAAGGTCAAATTTATTTGGACTGAGGAATGTCAAGCCTCTTTTGATGCTTTAAAAGCTATTTTTGTGCAATAATCCTGTTCTAAAATCCCCTGATTTTAACCATCCTTTTATCCTCCAAGTAGATGCTAGTGATACTGGAGCTGGAGGTGTGCTACTCCAAGAGTCTCCAGGTGCAATGCTTCACCCAGTCTGCTACACCTCGATTAAGTTTAAACCTCACCAAAAGCCTTACACCACCATTGAGAAGGAGGCACTTAGTTTGGTACTCGCGTTGCAGAAATACGAGTGCTACTTGCTAGATGCTGCTGAGTTTAGTGGTCTTCACTGACCACAATCCCTTGACCTTTCTAGACAAAATGAAGTCTCACAATCAACGTTTACTCCGCTGGTCCATCTATCTCCAGAAGTTTCCCTTGAAGATCCACCACATATAAGGAACCAATAACTTCATGGCAGATGTCTTATCACGTCTTCCATCTTCAGCATGATACCTCCATTTCAAGACGACAGTATCGTCCACCTTCGCATCATTTGCCTTGAGATTTAACGAGCCACTCTGTTAGGCTCGTCTTCTAGGGGGGAGGTGTCACCCATCTGCCAGATTGGCACTGTATATTTGATATAAACTACTGTTATTTGATCTGGTAGTACTGTACAGTGTATGTTACTGTATCTCTTTTTGAGATCCTTGAATGAACTTTTTAGTTACCTGTTTCCAGAGTGCTTTCATTGGTCACACCTTTAGGTTTTCTTTGGACCACCTATTTAAATAAGTTAGTCTCACCTGGTCCTCTACTGTTATTAAGTGCCCAATGGAGTAGCCGTCTTATTCTTCATATTGTTGTAATGTTTTCTTTGTTCTTTTATAAATCTTGAGTGAGAAGGTATTAATTTTGATATTTGTGCGCTGCAGAAGTGTAAGTGATACCTTGTTTCCTGCAGTAAGCTGGGTTAACAGTTACTGTAAATCATGTTCATTTATTATTAAATTGTTCGTTTTTGCTAGAGTTTGAACTTAACCTTACTTATTTTCTTCGATGTGTGAACCCTGTCTTAGAGACATCACAACTTTAAAAGTAGGAGATGAAAGAGATGATGGGAGAATCTCCTCATATGGAGGAGACTCTTGGAGGAGACTTTTTCCAAACACAGGCAGCTTGCCTGCTTTGGTGGTGTGTGCTCTTGCCTTCAGTGATTGAGCACCTGACCCATATACCTGGGTCTCTACCACAGGGGTTGATACACCTACTGCAGGAGAAAGTGGCCCCCACCCCCCTGGTCCCCTTATGGTAGTAGGTGGTAGTGGGTTTAGAGCTCTTGCATAGCTCTGTGATTGGCCTAACTGTTGTTTGGCATATCCTATGCTATGTTCAGCATTAACTTTATTTACTACTGACAGTTCATATTTATATGCTTCACAATTTTTACCATTAGCCTTATAGTTAAGCTGACAATTACTACATTTTGTTGTTTCAGAACAAGTACCATGGTCAGGGCAGAGCAATTTATACATACTTTTGCATTCCTACACACCCATGATGAATGACCAAACATGAAACAGTTGAAACGTCGAATAGGGTTCGGAGGAAGAGTCTTACTCATACTCTATCATTTTCAAAGATTACAATGGGATGGAACTTTAAGGTCTTCAAAGGTCAAAATTATCATATGAGCAACAGATGTCTAATTTCACTTTCCATACTGTCAACGGGCTCATTTCAAGGATCTCACTTTCCATGAACTCATATAAATCATTATCAAAAATTACACCTTGGTCATAACAAATTCAGGTGGGGTCTGATTTTTTAAATCATATCATGCCCTAAAGGATTCATTACAGATAGCATTTGTGCTTGTGTTTTTTATTTAGCATGTATGAGCACTGTATCTTTTCCAAATCTAGATATATCTCCACTCTTTATTTCCACCACCTTTTTCTGGAGGTACTTGCAGAACCTATAATAATTGTAAGTTTCCTCCTTAGCTGTAGCAACTAGCCACATAGGAGGTTTGGGAGTTCTGGATGGAGTATTATTCTACATTTTCTGATGGGTATCTTGAACCCCCATTCAGATGGTACATATCTATGTAAATTTTTAGGTACTTTATCTGTTAAAACTCCTTTTATAATAGACTGATTTGTTGGCACTGTATTAATATAGCCTATATGGCATCTTCATATTTATCAAAGGTAACCCATGCTTCCCATTTTGACGTGACTTCTACGGATTCTTCACATTTGGTAATTTACCAACACAATGTTTTGTAGAGCTACAACTCTGCTCTTGATGAATTGAGATTTCCTAGGGGTGGTCCAAGGCCTTGTCCAAGGTCATCTACGCCAGATCATCAAAAGGTCCAGGGGTACTCGAATACTCATACTTACTCGTCATAAAGTGGTTTAATGTTTGTTCCATTTATTTTTCGGAATTTTTCCCATACTTTTTGAATTGATGTTTTGCTGTTACTTCGATAATAATTATGACCAAGATATTGTATTTGCCTTTTGTAACATTCCTTTCTAAATCTGGCTGATATTTTAGTATATAAAGGATTCAATGCCTCTATTTCTAATATATAGTTGTCATTTTTTATGTTTTCTTCTAGGATTGGTTTTGATTTACTTATTTTATCGAATCTTCTGTTTAGAGCTAACCTCCTTGCTAGAGTGTTTTCCTCATACTAATTCAGATAGATCACCTGACCACAAGGGGATTTGACGTTTTTTATTTTGAGGTTTTGGACGAGGAATAGCTTTGCCTGCTGCTTCTTTAATGAAGGATACAAAGACTTCATTTGCTTCATTATGATTTTTCAAATAATCATATGGCGGAATATTTCTGGAAAGCAAGTTTAATATTTTCCAATCTGCTTTTTGCATGTTATAATGGGAGAGTACGATTTTGTTGTTATGGGAAAATGATCACTTTGGGTCGGAGTCCTCACATGTATTCCAATATAGTTTTCTACTATATTTGTTGAACAAAGGGTGACATCTATTGACGAAAATGTTCCATGAGTTTTGGAACAGTAGGTATTGACTTCGTTGTTCATCAGACAATAGAGATTATCACTATTCATTAAGGTTACTTTTTTCTACATTTTTATCCGATGTAATATTGTTGTAATATCATATTGGATTATGTGCACTGAAATCACCTACATATTAAAATGTCACTCTTAAGTTCATTTATTATTTTTTAATGTGTTTTAAATCATACTTTTCTTGAGGCTGGTTGCATCAGTTAATTAATATTAAAAAATGTTTTTAATTTTCACTATTATTGCTGAAATTTGTAATTCAGGGTAAAATATGTCTTTCTCTTACATTATTTTATTATGGACATATATTGCTTTACATAAATTATCTTCATTTTCCTTTGGCTAGTAGATATTTACCTATATTTGGAACAAGTTTTCCTACGTGATGTATACATATAATCATTGGTTCGTGTTCGCTAATAAGTCGTTTTTCTCCGAAGTGCATTTTTGTTAATAATCCATTTATATTCCACTGATTTGTATACCGGTTGAATGGTGTAATATGTGGGTGATCAGACGATTCTAAATATAAGCTGATGTTCTCTGAAGTTTGTTATAAGTTAATTTGTATTTTTATAGGTCTTGATTCATTTTTGTTGTAGTTTAAATCTGGCTTGTTAACTGTTACATTTTTACTATCTTGATTTAATTTTTCCATTCTGATTTTCTTTACAATATTATTTACAACACTGATATGTTTTTCTTCGTAATATTCTACGTGCTCAATAAACATGCAACAGTCTTAATGAGATTTAATACATTCACTGTAGTCACATGAATCTTCGCGCTCATGTGTTTTTTTATACAGTCATATGATTTTCATTCTTCCTCGTCTTCCTCTGTCATTATTCGTTTCTATTTTCGGTAAAGAGGTAAATCAATTGCCCCCTGTCATTGATGTCTGAAATTTCCATAGAAGAGTTCTTTTCATCTTGTATTTTTTTGGTGGAGGTATTTCTTTATTTTTGCTATCAATAATTTAGTTCTGGTAATGTTTGATGTTGAAGAATCTGCAAATCTAAATTTCTCAACTGGGTCATTCAATCCTCTCACTTTCAATTGAAATTCTGCTTCCCTGATCTAAGTTCCAGTTCGTTCTTGTAGTAATGTCTCAGTTCAGTACTGTAAGTGTAGAACGCACACACTTTAGATCGAGCATGATGTTCTAGTCCACAATTTATGCCTTTTGATTGGCCGCAGTCCCAGCGTGTTTTATGGTCCTTCGAACTGGGGGGGCAACCAAGTCCTTATGGGTGCCGGTCCAAGCCCGGATAAATAGGGAGGGTTGGTGTCAGGAAGGGCATCCGGCTGTAAAAATCTGTGCCGAAAACCAAAACCAAAAATGGAATGAGCCGAAATATGGAAAGAGGTAATGCTAGGGCGTACTCCGTAAACGAGGCACAGAGACATCGCCCTAACTCTGTGGTAAGGCGAGGGCTACTGCATCAGGAGCGGGTGCAGCTAAAGAAGCGAGCTCACATTGGGTTCAGAGTATGTCAGCTAAATGTTGGGTCCATGACTGGGAGAGGTAGAGAATTGGCTGACTTGATGAGAGAAAAGAAAGTAGATGTTGTGTGTGTGCAAGAAATGCGGTGGAAAGGAAATAAAGCTAAAGAGTTGGGAGATGGATATAAGCTATATTATAGTGGAGCAAATAAACAAGGTAGAAATGGAGTTGGCATAGTACTGTCTAGTGAACTAAAGAACTCGGTAATAGAAGTGCATAGAAACGAATGACCGTATCATCAGATTGAAGATATGTTATGGAGGAGAGATTCTGAATATTATAAGCGCATATGCACCACAAGTTGGTTGCACAGAAGAAGAGAAGGGAAATTTCTGGAGAGACATGGATGGAATAATGCAAGAACTGAAGAGCATGAGAGGGTGATAGTTGGGGCAGATTTGAATGGCCATGTCGGAAGTGAAAATGAGGCGATTGGGCGGGTGCATGGGGGCCATGGAATTGGAGAGAGAAACCCAGAAGGAGAGAGTGTAGTGGACTTTGCTGTGTCATTCGACATGGCAATAGTAAACACATTTTTTGAGAAGAAAAGGGAACACCTAATAACATATAGGAGTGGGGGGGAAAAGAGATTCTCCCAGATAGACTATTTCTTGTATAAAAGGATAAATCTGGTGGAGGTCAAGAACTGCAAAGTTATTCCAGGCGACCATGTAGCCCCCAACACAGGCTGCTATGTATGGACTTGAAGTTGAAAAGGGAAAGAAAAAACCAAAGCTAAAGGGATAAGGAAAATTAAATGGTACGAATTACAGAAGGAAGGGGATAAGAAGAGAGAGTTTAAGAGGAGGGTTTTGGAGGATATTGATATAGGGATTGAAGATGTTCAAGAATGGTGGGCACGAAATGCAGCAGTAATAAGAAGGCATGGAAAGGAGCTGCTAGGAGAGACATCTGGTATCATATGGAAGAAAAGGATAGTTGGTGGTGGGATGAAGACATTGAGAAAGTAGTAAAAGATAAGAAGGAGGCAAAGAAAAGATGGGAAGAGTCACAGTCAGTGGAAGACAGAAATAGGTACAGAGAGAAAAACAAGGTGGTGAAAAAGGTGGTAGCCCAAGCTAAAGCAAAAGTCGTATGATGATGTGTATAATGAGCTGGGGACAAAGGAAGGATTAAAGAAGATGATGAAGCTATCAAAGGCTAGAAATAAGAGCACCAAAGATATAACACACATCAAACAAATAAAGAATCAAGAGGGTGTAGTGCTTAGAAAGGAGGAAGACATTGTGAAGAGATGGAAAGAATATTTCGAACAGTTGTTAAATGAAGAAAATAATAGACTAATAAGAGAGGATGGGCAAGTGAACATTGGCATGGTAATGAGGTTTTCTAGGCAAGAGGTACTAAATGCACTGAAGAAGATGAAGAAGGGGAAGGCAACCGGACCAGACATGATCCCGGTGGAGGCATGGAAAGCATTAGGAGATGAAGGAGTGGATATACTGTACGATCTTATGATAAAGATCCTTGAACAGGAAAGATACCAAATGAGTGGCGTGGGAGTATATTGATCCCAATTTTTAAAGGGAAAGGCGATGTCCAAGAGTGTGGTAATTATAGGGGCATTAAATTGATGTCCCACACTTTGAAGATACTGGAAAGGATGATAGATGCTAGACTGAGAGAAGAAGTACAAATAGGTAAAGAGCAGATGGGATTTATGAAGGGAAGGGGAACAACAGATGGTATATTTTGTCTGAGGCAAATAATGGAGAAATTCGGGAAAGACAAAGGGACCTACATATGGTATTCATTGACCTTGAAAAGGCTTATGACAGAGTCCCGAGACAAGAGGTATGGAGGAGCCTGAGGGAGAAGATGGTGCCAGAGAAGTATGTGCGATTGATACAAGAGATGTACCGGAATGTATTTACCAGAGTGGAGGAGCAGTGTTGGGGAGACAGAAGGTTTTGAGGTGAGAGTAGGATTACACCAGGGGTCGGCTCTGAGCCCATTTATCTTTAACATAGTGATGGATGTTATAATAGAGGAAGTAAGGGAGACAGTACCATGGAACATATTGTATGCGGATGATATTGTTCTGTGTGCAGAGAGCAGGGAAGATCTGGAAGTGAAATTGGAAAGATGGAGACAAGTACTGGAGGACAGAGGAATGAGAATAAGTAGATCCAAGACAGAATACATGTGTACCACCACTGAGGGGGATGATAGAGAAAGTATTCAGCTTGGTGGAGAGCAAATAAGGAGAGTTGATAAGTTTAAGTATGGGATCTTTTGTTAACGCTGGAGGAAGTATGGAAGAAGAAGTAAAACATCGGGTACAGGCAGGCTGGAACAACTGGAGAGCGGCCTCGGGAGTTCTTTGTGACAAAAGAGTGCCGCTTAGGTTAAAAGGAAAATTTCACAAGACGGTGGTAAGAACAGCAATGCTGTATGGTACGGAAACAGCAAGCATGAGAAAAAGCAGAGCAGAAGAAGATGGATGTGGCAGAAATGAGAATGCTTAGGTGGATGTCTGGGGTAACAAGAGTGGATAGGATCAGAAATGACTACTAAGGGGGTCAAACTAAGGTGGTGGAAGTATCAAAGAAAGTGCAGGAGGGGAGGCTGAGATGGTATGGACACCTGTTGAGGAGAGATGAGGACCACGCTGGGAGACATACTATGGGAGTGGAGGTGCAAGGAAGAAGAAAGAGAGGGAGACCAAGAAAGAGATGGAAGGACTGTGTGAGAGGAGATTTACATGAGAAGGGAATTGATGAGGCAGAAGTGCAAGATAGAAATAGATGGAAACGGCTCATCCGAAACGGCGACCCCATATAAAAATGGGAAAAAGCTGGGAAGAAGAAGAAGAAGAAGAAGAACTGCGAAAGGCACATCTGTGGAAATTTCTGCATTTAATGGCTGTATGACCATATTCGCAACAGTTCTTGTATTGCATGGGTTTGGGAACATAAGTTCTTAGTTCCCTATTTAATCCCAGTGTTTTATATTCAAGAGCATGGTTTGGTCATCTTTGCTATTCTTATAGCTTTACTTTTGTCTTTCCTGCTTGGAACCTCATATATTTCATGGTATCATGTCTTGTAACATTTATATTTATATTATCTCTGCTTTAATGTTCTGGTATTTTTCTGATTAGTTTCTTCTGTTGTTTCAACCAACCCTTCCCTTTCTTTCTAATTTGTCTTATTTACTCATCACTTCTGAGGGGCAAAGATTCAACAAGCAATTTCCTAACTTCAATAGTGATATGTCTGTCTGCTTGCAAATGTTCAGTTCAATCCACAGAAGAGAGGGTAGGCGTAAAAGAGCAAACTCTCCCTGCAGCGGATCCCCAAGCACCTCACCTCATCAAGTGGTTGGGAATAGTCTTCTTGTGTAAAAAAAATAGTGGGCTGGTGGCAAGAAATTGTGGGCTGGTGTCAGGAAATTGTGGGCTGGTGTAAAAAAAATTGTGGGCTGGTGTCAAAAAATTG
>NC_087203.1:12416619-12421619 GCF_015104395.2 Macrobrachium nipponense
CAATTTTTTGACACCAGCCCACAATTTTTTTACACCAGCCCACAATTTCCTGACACCAGCCCACAATTTCTTGCCACCAGCCCACTATTTTTTTTTACACAAGAAGACTATTCCCAACCACTTGATGAGGTGAGGTGCTTGGGGACTCCGCTGCAGGGAGAGTTTGCTCTTTTACGCCTACCCTCTCTTCTGTGGATTGAACTGAACATTTGCAAGCAGACAGACATATCACTATTGAAGTTAGGAAATTGCTTGTTGAATCTTTGCCCCTCAGAAGTGATGAGTATAAGACAAATTAGAAAGAAAGGGAAGGGTTGGTTGAAACAACAGAAACTAATCAGAAAAATACCAGAACATTAAAAGCAGAGATAATATAAATATAAATGTTACAAGACATGATACCATGAAATATATGAGGTTCCAAGCAGGAAAGACAAAAGTAAAGCTATAAGAATAGCAAAGATGACCAAACCATGCTCTTGAATATAAAACACTGGGATTAAATAGGGAACTAAGAACTTATGTTCCCACCCAAAACCCTGCAATACAAGAACTGTTGCGAATATGGTCATACAGCCATTAAATGCAGAAATTTCCACAGATGTGCCTTTCGCAGTTCGAAGGACCATAAAACACGCTGGGACTGCGGCCAATCAAAAGGCATAAATTGTGGACTAGAACATCATGCTCGATCTAAAGTGTGTGCGTTCTACACTTACAGTACTGAACTTAGATTACTACAAGAACGAACTGGAACTTAGATCAGGGAAGCAGAATTTCAATTGAAAGTGAGAGGATTGAATGACCCAGTTGAGAAATTTAGATTTGCAGATTCTTCAACATCAAACATTACCAGAACTAAATTATTGATAGCAAAAATAAAGAAATACCTCCACCAAAAAAATACAAGATGAAAAGAACTCTTCTATGGAAATTTCAGACATCAATGACAGGGGGCAATTGATTTACCTCTTTACCGAAAATAGAAACGAATAATGACAGAGGAAGACGAGGAAGAATGAAAATCATATGACTGTATAAAAAAACACATGAGCGCGAAGATTCATGTGACTACAGTGAATGTATTAAATCTCATTAAGACTGTTGCATGTTTATTGAGCACGTAGAATATTACGAAGAAAAACATATCAGTGTTGTAAATAATATTGTAAAGAAAATCAGAATGGAAAAATTAAATCAAGATAGTAAAAATGTAACAGTTAACAAGCCAGATTTAAACTACAACAAAAATGAATCAAGCCTATAAAAATAAAAACAAATTAACTTATAACAAACTTCAGAGAACATCAGCTTATATTTAGAATCGTCTGATCACCCACATATTACACCATTCAACCGGTATACAAATCAGTGGAATATAAATGGATTATTAACAAAAATGCACTTCGGAGAAAAACGACTTATTAGCGAACACGAACCAATGATTATATGTATACATCACGTAGGAAAACTTGTTCCAAATATAGGTAAATATCTACTAGCCAAAGGAAAATGAAGATAATTTATGTAAAGCAATATATGTCCATAATAAAATAATGTAAGAGAAAGACATATTTTACCCTGAATTACAAATTTCAGCAATAATAGTGAAAATTAAAAACATTTTTTAATATTAATTAACTGATGCAACCAGCCTCAAGAAAAGTATGATTTAAAACACATTAAAAAATAATAAATGAACTTAAGAGTGACATTTTAATATGTAGGTGATTTCAGTGCACATAATCCAATATGATATTACAACAATATTACATCGGATAAAAATGTAGAAAAAAGTAACCTTAATGAACACTGATAATCTCTATTGTCTGATGGACAACGAAGTCAATACCTACTGTTCCAAAACTCGTGGAACATTTTCCTCATAGATGTCACCCTTTGTTCAACAAATATAGTAGAAAACTATATTGGAATACATGTGAGGACTCCGACCCAAAGTGATCATTTTCCCATAACACATATCCCTATTAAATAATAAAACAAAACCGTACTCTCCCATTATAACATGCAAAAAGCAGATTTGAAAATATTAAACTTGCTTTCCAGAAATATACCGCCATATGATTATTTAAAAAATCATAATGAAGCAAATGAAGTCTTTGTATCCTTCATTAAAGAAGCAGCAGGCAAAGCTATTCCTCGTCCAAAACCTCAAAATAAAAAACGTCAAATCCCCTTGTGGTCAGGTGATCTATCTGAATTAGTATGAGGAAAACACTCTAGCAAGGAGGTTAGCTCTAAACAGAAGATTCGATAAAATAAGTAAATCAAAACCAATCCTAGAAGAAAACATAAAAAATGACAACTATATATTAGAAATAGAGGCATTGAATCCTTTATATTCTAAAAAATCAGCCAGATTTAGAAAGGAATGTTACGAAAGGCAAAACAATATCTTGGTCATAATTATTATCAGAAGTAACAAGCAAAACATCAATTCAAAAAGTATGGGAAAAATTCCGAAAAATAAATGGAACAAACATTAAACCACTTTATGACGAGTAAGTATGAGTATTCGAGTACCCTTGGACCTTTTGATGATCTGGCGTAGATGACCTTGGACAAGGCCTTGGACCACCCCTAGGAAATCTCAATTCATCAAGAGCAGAGTTGTAGCTCTACAAAACATTGTGTTGGTAAATTACCAAATGTGAAGAATTTGAGAGTGCTTTATGAAGTAAACATACCAGTCCAGTGCGACTATGGTACTATTTTGACAACTTTCCATTCGTTTGGAACCATAACTGAAATACAAATGAATTCCGTAGAAGTCACGTCAAAATGGGAAGCATGGGTTACCTTTGATAAATATGAAGATGCCATATAGGCTATATTAATACAGTGCCAACAAATCAGTCTATTATAAAAGGAGTTTTAACAGATAAAGTACCTAAAAATTTACATAGATATGTACCATATGAATGGGTTCAAGATACCCATCAGAAAATGTAGAATAATACTCCATCCAGAACTCCCAAACCTCCTATGTGGCTAGTTGCTACAGCTAAGGAGGAAACTTACAATTATTATAGGTTCTGCAAGTACCTCCAGAAAAAGGTGGTGGAAATAAAGAGTGGAGATATATCTAGATTTGGAAAAGATACAGTGCTCATACATGCTAAATAAAAAACACAAGCACAAATGCTATCTGTAATGAATCCTTTAGGGCATGATATGATTTAAAAAATCAGACCCCACCTGAATTTGTTATGACCAAGGTGTAATTTTTGATAATGATTTATATGAGTTCATGGAAAGTGAGATCCTTGAAATGAGCCCATTGACAGCATGGAAAGTGAAATAGACATCTGTTGCTCATATGATAATTTTGACCTTTGAAGACCTTAAAGTTCCATCCCATGTAATCCTCCCGAACCCTATTCGACGTTTCAACTGTTTCATGTTTGGTCATTCATCATGGGTGTGTAGGAATGCAAAAGTTTGTATAAATTGCTCTGCCCTGACCATGGTACTTGTTCTGAAACAACAAAATGTAGTAATTGTCAGCTTAACCATAAGGCTAATGGTAAAAATTGTGAAGCATATAAATATGAACTGTCAGTAGTAAATAAAGTTAATGCTGAACATAGCATAGGATATGCCAAACAACAGTTAGGCCAATCACAGAGCTATGCAAGAGCTCTAAACCCACTACCACCTACTACCATAAGGGGACCAGGGGGGTGGGGGCCACTTTCTCCTGCAGTAGGTGTATCAACCCCTGTGGTAGAGACCCAGGTATATGGGTCAGGTGCTCAATCACTGAAGGCAAGAGCACACACCACCAAAGCAGGCAAGCTGCCTGTGTTTGGAAAAGAGTCTCCTCCATATGAGGAGATTCTCCCATCATCTCTTTCATCTCCTACTTTTAAAGTTGTGATGTCTCTAAGACAGGGTTCACACATCGAAGAAAATAAGTAAGGTTAAGTTCAAACTCTAGCAAAAACGAACAATTTAATAATAAATGAACATGATTTACAGTAACTGTTAACCCAGCTTACTGCAGGAAACAAGGTATCACTTACACTTCTGCAGCGCACAAATATCAAAATTAATACCTTCTCACTCAAGATTTATAAAAGAACAAAGAAAACATTACAACAATATGAAGAATAAGACGGCTACTCCATTGGGCACTTAATAACAGTAGAGGACCAGGTGAGACTAACTTATTTAAATAGGTGGTCCAAAGAAAACCTAAAGGTGTGACCAATGAAAGCACTCCGGAAACAAGGCAACTAAAAAGTTCATTAAAGGATCTCAAAAAGAGATACAGTAACATACACTGTACAGTACTACCAGACCAAATAACACTAGTTATATACAAATATACAGTGCCAGTCTGGCAGATGGGTGACACCTCCCCCTAGAAGCCTAACAGAGTGGCTCGTTAAATCTCAAGGCAAATGATGCGAAGGTGGACGATACTGTCGTCTTGAAATGGAGGTATCATGCTGAAGATGGAAGATGCGATAAGGCATCTGCCATGAAGTTTATTGGTTCCTTCTATGTGGTGGATTTTCAAGGAAACTTCTGGAGATAGATGGACCAGCGGAGTAAACGTTGATTGTGAGACTTCATTTTGTCTAGAAAGGTCAAGGGATTGTGGTCAGTGAAGACCACTAAACTCAGCAGCATCTAGCAAGTAGCACTCGTATTTCTGCAACGCGAGTACCAAACTAAGTGCCTCCTTCTCAATGGTGGTGTAAGGCTTTTGGTGAGGTTTAAACTTAATCGAGGTGTAGCAGACTGGGTGAAGCATTGCACCTGGAGACTCTTGGAGTAGCACACCTCCAGCTCCAGTATCACTAGCATCTACTTGGGGAGGATAAAAGGATGGTTAAAATCAGGGGATTTTAGAACAGGATTATTGCACAAAAATAGCTTTTAAAGCATCAAAGAGGCTCGACATTCCTCAGTCCAAATAAATTTGACCTTGGGACTAGTCAGGGATGTTAGATGGGCAGCTACTGAAGAAA
>NC_087203.1:12426619-12446127 GCF_015104395.2 Macrobrachium nipponense
AGATAATGCGTTGTTATTGTCTTTAATGTTTATTGCTTTTCCTTTACATTTTCGTTTTATTCTTTAGTTGAGGGGCATTACTAAGATTTTAATTATCTGGTAAATTATTTATCTTTGCAGAATTGCTATTTGCAAACTTGATTGAATGTGCTTATTGTTGAGAAAGAATTTTGAGTAGTTTTAGAGGGTTAACATTCTTATATCAAAGGTAGTCACGACTTTCACGATTTGCCCTATGTTGCTTTTCAAAATGCTGTCTTACTCTTTTGTAGGATACTGTATTTAATCATTTTATGCATATTTGATTTACAAAGCATTCTTTGTCTTGAAATTAATACTTGAGAAGTGTTCATCTAAAGTGCGTTTTTGATACTCTTTTGCCTGGTTGTCGTTATTTATTTCCCAGAACCACATTTATGCTATATTTCCGATATCGTTTGAACTTTGTCTTTCAGAATGGACTCCGACTGAACTATCATCCATCTTTCACACGTGCGCACATAATTTTATCCAGTATGCGCGTATGCTTGGTATCATATATATATATATATATATATATATATATATATATATATATATATATATATATATATATATATAATATCTATCTATCTATCTATCTATCTATCTATCTATATATATATATATATATATATATATATATATATATATATAATATATATCATACATGAAAAAATAAGTAATTTGCACTTTAGCCTCTTTAAGATTGTGTTTAGAGGCTACAGATACTCCGCGTAGCTTTTCCATATTCTGAATTTTATAAACATTAGTATTGGGAAAGATCAACATATAATGAATAAAGAGGCTGTTTTTGTATCAAAAATCAAAAGGTTATAGAATAATGGGATTTCAAAGCGATAAAACTTGAAACATGCCATGGAATAGTGAGTAATTTTGATGCATCGGTAAAACTCTCCTTTGAGCCATGTGGAGGTATATTCGAAAGTAGAAGCTTGCTTCTTCAGCAGCCACATACATAATTAATCAGAGCTGTTCAAATATGGTCTTATATATTCATCTGCATGACCTAGTGACTAGACTTTTTGTGATTATTTCCATCTATTATTTGAGACAATAAAAGCAAGAACATATGTTTACCGGCATAAAAATCTGTTTTCACCCGTACCAAGCTCTGAAGTCTATCTTACCTCAAAGATTTCAGGGACTGAATAAGAATCGGGACCGTAAATTTTTACCGACTCAGAATGCAGTACTGGACCCCAGTCGTTGCTCTCATTCAAAACTCCTCAGACTCCATAACTACACTCTGACTCTGAATCGCGTTGCCGACTTTGCTCTCCTTCACTCGTGATAAGGTTTCTTCTAGATATGTAACTGTGCAAAACTGCGACACTTGCCAGAGAAACGGGTGTGGATACTTGTTTTTCAGAGACGTAGAAATTCTGCTGCAAATGTTACACCCGTTTGCTATTATTTTTTGGAGTTATTCATTAATTTGTCCACTTGGCTACCTGTTTCTTATGTTCTATTATTTTGTTCTGTTCTTCTTCTTTTTTTTGTGAAAGGAATGTGTCCTGTGTTGGATGTTCAGCATTATAGGAGTATGATAACTTTTAAGCCATCTGTCATCTCTTAGATATTTCAAGCCCTTTTATCACTTCATTGCAGTAAAACATGCACACAGTAATACACAAAAAGAGGAATATTTACATACACTGACATATAACTATCTGCCTAGACACACACACACACACACATATATATGTATATATATATATATATATATATATATATATATATATATATATATATATATACACACACATATATATATATATATATATATATATACACATGGCTCATTTATTCAGTTATTATTTTGTGCCTAATATATTTTAGCAACAATGTAGCCTTGTTGCCATTTAGTTTTGTAAGTTACACAAGTGTGTACATGACATTTAAACTTGATTGTAAACTATCGTTTACACACCCCCTCCCCCCAAAGAAATGTATTTCCTTTGATAAGGTTAGAGATTAGTTTGCAGTCTTGCCGTCTAGTCTACCCTTGCTTTCTGGTTCTTTTCCTTTGGCTAGTTATTGGAGGACATTCCACAAAGCAGCAACCGAATGAGTTCATCCGCAGAGCAAAAGAACCAAAGAAAAGTAACGGATATTACTATTTTAGTTCTAGAGCATGTGGTGGTCATTGCAGACCTTCCATGTGAATAACATATTAACCAAGAACATGGAGTAGAGTGTATATCCGCTTTTTATGCAATACCTTTCCTGTCGAGTACTAGTTACGTAGCAATACCTTCCTGGTCAAGTACTAGTTACGTAAAATAACTAATAATTTCCTCCAATATTCGAAGCTCTCTCTCTCTCTCTCTCTTCTCTCTCTCTCTCTCTAACACACATAAACACACACAAAATTCCCAAATGAAGTTTTTTCCATGTTTTCGTATGTAGTACATTTAGCCGTAATTGTAAAAGATTTCCGATAAAAAGAAAAAGAAAATGAACATTTCTTCCATAACAACGCTGCAACATAGAGAGAGATTCCTCTTGCATGTATTCATTAGGGGTGACTCACTGACTCAACAAAGGTAGTAGAAATATCCTGAGGGGTCTAAATTACAAACCCCTCCTTTCCTATATGGCTTCTGTCTCGTACGCATCTTGAATCCATAAAGTACTTCCCCCCCCCCCCCCACCCCCCCCCCCACCCCCCCACCCCCCCCACCACCCCCACCCCCCCTCTCTCTCTCTCTCTCTCTCTCTCTCTGGAAATATCAGAATACAGAACTGGAATGTTTATCGTGTGGAATCGTGTAAAGAATATCTGTGCAAAATTAGCGTAATTAATCACGTTTATTACCCGTTTTTCTATTATTGAGAGAGAGAGAGAGAGAAGAGAGAGAGAGAGAGAGAGAGAGAGAGAGAGGAGAGGATCATATAGGTAATGATCAGTTTATAGCTGTACTTCTTAACAACGTACGGAAGACAGATGGAAGCTTGTCGGTTCATTCATTAAGAGTTAGTGAAATCATTCTACAGCACAAACTGCAAGGCGAACTAACTCCCTTAGTTATATAAATTACAGACGAGACTGAAATGCACGGTATCATAAGAAATTCCTTTATTAATTATGTCCTTAGCGCCTTCCGAGGCGAGAAGAATTCATACTCTAAGATTCTGTCATGAATAGTTTTTAAGGCGAAAATAAAAACTAGTTTATATTCTCTCTCTCCGCTATGGCCGCCGATATTATCTTCAGTTCTTTGTGGATATATTTAAACCAAAGGGAATTTCGAAGAGGACGAATGAGGTGATATTGCCGCATTCCGCTCACATAATGACCAACAACGACTGCAGGCGCATAGTTTTATGTGAGCGCGCAGGCAAACAAACACCCTCGCATGTGTAAACAGGTGCGTAATTGATTCGCATAGTTAGCAGAGGTGAGGATTTTTGTTATTTTTGGAACCTTTCTTTTCTCTGTAACCGTAGCAGCAGAAGGCAGATAAAGCATCACATAGGTCATCTGTATTTGATTTCCAGACCTAAAAGGATTTATATCCTGCCACCAACAATAACAACTGAACATATTTAGGATGATATTATTGGTTCAAATAATGCCGGTCTACGGTTGCCCGCTGCCACGAACACTCATAAACATACATATTAATCTTTTTGCGTGTGTTTGTACGTTAGTGTTTTTGTATGTTTCTCTGTGTGGGTGGCTATCTATCTACTTGTGTCTGTCTGTCCGTGTCTATGTGTGTGCGAGTATCTGTATGTATATGTGTATCTTGTGTATGTCGGTCTATCTGTGTCTGGCTATGCCTGTCTGTGTGTCTATCTGACCATGTGTCATTGTCTGCCTGTGTGAGAGAGAGAGATGGAAATTAAAAACTAAAAACAAAATATTTTATTCATTGTTTATCGTTTATGGAGAGTTCTAATTGAAATGATATTATTGATCATTTTATGTAAATTTAAGAGATTAAACATAATGGAAGCAATTTGTGATAACTGGTTTTGAAATATATTTTAAGGATTGCCTAAATACAATTGAAATTTTTTAAATTTTATTGATACTTGATTTTTAGTGGATATTTGAAAGTTTCATGACGGGAAAATCGGGGCATAGACGCCATACTGTACGTTTGAAACTTTTATCCCTTATGTCATCTGAACGAGGTCGAAGCCTGGAAGGCTAGAGTCCTTCCTAGACTCTAGAGCCGGGGAAAGATCCCCTTCGGTCTTCACCGCACCATAGGGCTTCATGACATAAGAATTCCTCTAGATCATATATGGCACTCAGTAAGGAATCATTATGTATAGTTATAATGCAATCAAGTATCTTTGTATTCTCTGAATATATACTATATATAAATTACAGATTCAAATGAAGGAAAATAACAAACGGTACTGAGAGCAAGTTGGAAGCTTCATAAGCCTCCGGAGCCATTCCTGGAGAGTCTGGAGCCGGGGGAAAGATCCTCTGAAGTCTCACGGACAGGATTTGATGATGCCATACTCTTCAAATCATTTGTTTTCACTTATTTAATCACCTTACTTGTTTGTAGTTAAATAGTTCATTATTTCTCATAAAATCTTTGTCTTTAAGAACAATGAACCATTTCAAAGGGAAAACGATTCGTATAACAGCTACAAATACAAAGGAATATTCCTTATCATGACCATTTATGAAGGATAAATTTTCAAAGTATGACCAGTAAACCTTTGACTAATCCGTCACGAAACCTTTAAAAAATCACTAAAAATCAATGATCAACAAATTAGAACAGTAACAATTGTGATTAAGGAATAATTAGAATATGTTTCTTAAGGGTTTATCACAAATCACATCCTTTATCGTAAATCTCACAAACTTACAGAAACTGATCCAGTCTGTGGGTTCCATAATATCAATTAGTCATTGGTTTCTCTGTAGGAGACAAGAAATAACTCAAAATAAATTTTTCTTTACATAATTCTTTATAAATAAAAGCAGTCATACAGTTCGAAAAAGTATGCCAGTGCTAAGCTCTATATAGTAGTGGGAAGGAAGCGAAATGGATGTTCCTTTGCACTGGTAACTTTTTTTCTCACCGTTATCCCTACCCTAAGGGATTGGTTGGGTGATGTGCCTTTCCTGACAACATCAGGCATGGTTTATTATTTGGCAAAGAAGTTTTTACGACCGCATGCCTTTTCTGCCCTTCCTGTCATCAACCATAGTTATTGGCGTGGGCCTAGCCTTTTACTAAAAAAGCAAGACTGCAAGGCAGCAGTTATCCTTTTAGTTGCCTTTTACGACACGCAGGACCTACGATGGTAGTATTCTTACCACAGGGTATTTTAGGGCATTGCACTGGTAACCCAAGTGCCCATGTTAAGGGATCTGAAAAGAGTAAAAGTAGAGGACGGAAAGTAATAAAATACTTGAGCTAGAAGCGTCATGAAATGGGAAAAAAATTCTAGATAGACACGTGTATTTATTTTTTTTCTTGATGTAGTAAACAGAGAGCAGAATAATTGTTTTCCTATTATTAAACTTTCCCTTCGTTCGATCACGTCAGGTACTCGAGTTCTATGGGTGAGGTGGCATGCCGTCCATCCTCACCCTCCTTCAAAACCAAAGCTTAAGTAAAAATTTAATGTCGTCAACAGAAAATCCATACCTAAAAGGAGTAAGAGGTTGAAATAAAGAAGGATTATCGGTAAAAGGAAAAGTGCTGACTAATTTGGTTGAACCAGCAGTTGGGCACAAAGGTCTGGTGGTGGAGAAAAAATAATCCACCAGGCATTAGGGCCCAGTTACTGGTTCCTATGCCCCCCATCCTCGACAAGGCTTCAGCATCGGGGGGAGGGGGTTGGGGGTAGTGTTATGAAGGTAAATGGAAACCAAAAAGATGGAGCAAGTAATGTTCATTTGGATGGTGGGAAAAGTAGAAGAAAATTTGCATGTTTTTCAACGAAATACAACGGATGATAGCAGGCTGGGAAAGCGGTTTCTCAAAATGTGGAAAAAAGTGGCACAGTGTCTGCAAAAGACAGGAAAGAGGCTTCCGTCAAATGAATGCAAAGTGGGAATTGTAATAAAGCAACAGCCATGTCCTTTTTTTTATTTATTTATAAAAATGAAATGTGAATACTGAACACCAATAAAAGAAAAATGTTTTTTATTCTCATGAGATGAAGTTATTGGGTAATAAATATGCAATAAGAATTGTAAGAGTGAGGAAATGTAAAGATACGTTTCAGAAGCGTAAAGACGTTATGTGTATATATATATATATATATATATATATATATATATATATATATATATATATATATATATATATACCTACATACATACATATATATACATTTCCTCACCACTTACATTCTTATTTCATATTTATTACCCAATAACTTCATCTCAAGAGAATAAAAATTTTTTTTCTTTATTGGTGTTCAGTATTCACATTTCATTTTTATCAATAAATAAAAAAAGGACATGGCTGTTGCTTTATTACAATTCCCACTTTGCATTCATTTGACGGAAGCCTCTTTCCTGTCTTTTGCAGACATGGAAGATATTTTTTCTCCTCCAGTGTGGTCTCAGTAAATCACACTCATAATAAGTGAAGACGTAACCCTTCTAAGCGACTTCGTTATATACCGTTCACTGAAGAAAATTCTTGGCTGTGACAACTCATTATAAAGGCTATATCTGAACAATAATGCTATATCTGAACAATAATAAAAAACTACTTGAAACTACAAAACTTGGAATTCATCATGTAAATGCTTCTAACGAGGCCCATTATAACACTAGAATTGGAACCATGTTGCTGGATAAACTTAGAATTGAAAATGACACCAATGAATCTGTATGTGAAACATTAACTAGAAGAAGTCCTGGAAGATCAAAATAATTATGTGAAATCGGTTATTGTTTATGAGAGAAAAAGTGTTAAAACTGGAAGAAGTCTGAAGATAGCTAAAATTGTTTTTTCACAGCAAACAGTTCCAACATATATGAAAATAGGAAAAAAAAGAATAGCAATTAAAGAAGAACATCCAAAACCTATGCAATGTAAGGTTTGCTTGAAATTTGAACACAGCAAAACGTTGTAAGTCTTTGGCCTCGACTAGACGCTTTAAATGTGGCTCTTTAGAGTATAGTAGTGATGAATGCACCAACCCTAAAAAATGCTTTAATTGTAATGGTTCGCACCATGCTTATGTAAGAGAAGCTCTTACCAGATCAAGAAAATTTGGTGTAACAGTTAAGGAGGCTAAGGAAGACATGAAAGAAGAGGAAATGCAGCTTCCCCGCAAAACATTTGCAGATACACTCAAACACCAAAGTAAAATGATATTCAATGATGTCTCACAAGCTACCCAATTTTCTAACACCAGAAATCAAATAACTGTAGAAAAATCAGATAAAGACAATACCATGGGGATAAGTAACATGTTCAAAGTATTGACCCGAAAGGGGATATATCTGATAATTTACACCTTAGCAAATGCCAAAACAAAGGAGAAAATATATCTCAAAGGATAATCCATGACAAAAACAAACGACAAAGTACTGAAGAAATTGAGGAAATACTCAGAGAACTAGATGGACCACCAGAGATACGAAAAAGAAGTAGAACACACAGCGAAATATCCTCACAGAAGAAACCATTGTTTATACCACCAATAGTAAAGACCCTACAGAAAATGATTTATCTAAAGTAGATTCACAGAATTCTAAAGAACCTTCAAGAAAACCAAACATAAAACCATAAAAGTCACTAGTGCGAGACTATGCTATGCATCAGCAGATTATAGCAAAGGTGCTAGAAGCAAAATTGCGTTGTACAACAAAAATATTATCAAAAGTTCCAATTCAAAAACTAAAGTGGACACAGTTCTCTCAGCTCAGGGTCGTAAGACCGAAGAAAATAAGTAAAATTCACTTAAAAATAATAATGACACTCCCCCCATTCATATTACAATGGAACATTCTAAGCATTAAAGAAAAAAGTTGAAGTTACTCAAATTAATTGATGAATATAGCCCAATTTGTATCTTCCTCAATTAAACATTTTTACTTATTTCCTCCAGTTTTACAAATAAGTTTTCTACGTTTTATCAACCATACTCTGCTAATCAGCAAGGTAATATGGTTCTCGTTAGAAAAGATGTACCTTTCACAATATATTATCTTTCATCTGAAATGAATCGCTTAGCAGTTCAGATGCAACTAGAGGAAATTATAAAGATTTGCTCCGTATATTAAGTCCAAATAATAATGTAGGTTTAGAAAAGTTGAATGACTTAGTCAAGAAGTTTCCCCAAGCAATTTTACTTTTAGGAGATTTCAACGCAAGACATTTATCATGGCATGATGTAAAATCAAACTCCAGAGGCAACATTTTACTTGATTTTGTTATAGATAATCAACTCCATATATTAGATGAGGACAAACCAACTCATTTTGATCGACGAACAAAGAGTTACTCTCACATAGATTTGTCCTTGTGTTCGCAAGATCTGTCAAATAAATATTTTTGGAACACTTATGATGATTTGTGTAGTAGTGATCATTTTCAATTGGGAAGGGTTTAGTGAATGCACGAAGATTGTTCCATTATGGGATAATAATTTGGACATAGAAACTATTTTGGTTATGTTTTTTAGTTCTGGTAATTGATGCTGCAGAATTATCTATACCATTTGTAGCACAAGTAAAGATTAAGTGCCCAGTTCCTTGGTGGAATCGGGAGTGTAAAAAAAGCAAAGAAGGTCCGTAATAGAGCCCAAAGAAACTTTAAGAAATCGAGAAACGATTCAGATTATATAGATTATAAAAGGTCATGTGCCGTAGCAAAACGAACATTAAATGAAACACAAAGAAAATATTGGTGTAACTACCTAAAATCGGTGTGCTAAGATACACCCCCAAGTAAGATGTGGAAAAAAATGCATAAAATACTAGGAAAGCACACTCGATCCCATGTCACAGTTTTGAAAATTAACAGCAAACTGACATATGATCCTAAAGAGGTAGCAACTTGCTTAACTGAACATTTAAGTAATATCTCTAAAGGTTCGTCAATAAAATCTTTTCGCACCATTAAAGAAAACGAAGAAAAAATTTCAATTAATTTTGAGACTGATCAGTATTATTCATACAATGACTGCTTTAACATGGATGAACTTTTATCAGCATTGTCAACATGCTCCAATACAGCCCCCGGTGAAGATATCATCACTTTTGAAATGTTGAAACACCTTCACCCAAACAGATTACAATAGTGGTGTAAAGTACTGGAACTTCCATTCTTGAAGCCAGGCAAAGATCCATATGACACAGACAACTACAGACCAATAGCAATAACAAGCTGTTTATGCAAATTGTTTGAGAAAATTATTAACAACAGATTAATCTGGTATCTTGAATAAACAGGACACTTTTCCGTTTCACAATATGGATGTAGGAAACTAAGATCTACCCTTGATCCTTTAACTTGACTTGACACTGAGATTGAGAAAGTATTTGCTTCAAATAGCTATGCCACAGATATGTTCTTTGATATGGAAAAGTGCTATGACAAGACATGGAATCATCAGATTTTAAAAGAAATGCATTATTCTGGACTGAGAGGATTTTTGCCCTTAAAGATAGTACAATTTTTAAAGGAGAGAACTTTTAAAGTTAAGATAAATGGTGTTTTATCTAAGGAGTATCCACAATAGGAAGGAGCTCCACAAGGTAGTATTTTGAGCACCACCCATGGCTATAAATGACATTACGAAACAACTACCAACTGGTGTACAGTGCGCATTGTATGTAGATGATTTTGCTATTTGGATCATCCACTCTGATATTTATACAGGACAAATCATACAACAAAAATCTCATGATCTTATCATATCGTGGACTACCGCATATGGATTCACTGTATTGGCAAATAAAACTAGCCATTACTTTTACAAATAAGAAAAATATACCGAAAATGAAACAGCTACTATATGATAAACCAATTAATTTCGTTACTCATTCCAGATTTCTTGGGTTGTATTTTGACCAACGAATGACATGGAAATTTCACATTAATTACCTACGTGAAAGTTGTAGTAAAGTACTTCATCTATTGAAGAAATTGTCACATACCAAGTGGGGCTCAGATAGAAGTACATTACTCTATTTACCCAAGACTGATACTGAGCAAAATTGATAATGGGTCGCATTTATATGCTTCTGCATCTGCCAGTACTTTGGAAAGAGTAGATCCTCTTCACAATGCAGGTTTGAGATATGCTATGGGTGCATTTAAATCCACATCTGTTATTTCTCTGTATAGTGAAACAGGTCTGTGTTCACTTGACCAAAGAAGGGTCGAATATAGTTTAAACTTCTATTCATGGACATTAAGATACTCTTTAAAATTGAGTAGAATCATTAATAACACCATCATTCCAAAAAGAATTGGACCGCGATTATTTTATCCATTTGTTATATGACTGAAAATATACATAGAGAAATACAATATTCCACCATTAAAAATCCTGAACCATTTACAAAATTCAACACCTTTTTGGGAATTGAATAAGCTTCATGTGTGCCATGAGTTATTCAATTTAAAAAAGAGGAAATTCCAAGTTATGCTTTCAAACAAATTATTTTTGGAACACCAAGTAATTCGTGCAAATACCATCTCCATTTATAAAGATGGCTCAAAAACTGATGCTGCTGTGGGGTTCGCATTTATTACAGATGAAAAATATTATCATGAATGCCTATATAACGGTCCATATATTCTATTGAATTGGCAGGAATTTCATTGGCTCCGTATCAAATCCCTAAAACTCCCAACAAACATTATACTATATATAGTGATTGAAAAAGTGCTATTCAAGCAATAGAATCTTTTAATCATCATCACTCTGCTGACGTGGGGAGGGGCTCTTGAACCCCTGGAATTTGTTCCCGGGTTTGAGTCTAAGAGTCTCATATTTTTGTATATATATTTGGGGTAATTTTGTAGAATTTTCCACCTTTCATAAAATTTATTGGACCTGACAAATAGGAAAAGATATCATAGCTGGGACTGGGTTTATATCCGAAGCTAAATAGTGGGGATTGTGGTAGGACCATCAACTACCCTTTAATGTTCAGACCTGAGAGATACCAGATTGATATCTCAAGGGTGGAATTATTCTTCAGAGCTGGACCACGGATTCCATGGGCTCCTTGTTCTTGGAATAGGACGCTCGGGATTTTTTCCGGTTTGCCCATAACATGATTAAGGTGGGGGCGATTGTATTCTTGTAATACTCTGTCCTATGAAGCAGGTTTGGCTTACACTTGGGCCACTCTAATCATGTTGTGCCATCCCCTGTGGGGTAGGGTAGGGACGCGGGCATTTGGGAGTTGATTCTCACTTGTGCCATTGGTGGAAGAATAAACTTTATGAAAGGCATATGATATCTTTTTAATATTTTCAGGTTTAATTTTTCTGGACCCTTTGATGATGATTTGGCACAGACGACGACCTGTGACATGAGCTTGACTGTGGATATGGAATACTCCAGTGGTGGTAGTACCTTTCGAGATAATCATCACCATTGTGAGAACACAGTGGATAGTTTGAGGGTGTTGCATGTAAACCACATTCCCTTGGAATGTGACTATGAAACACTTATCTGATTTGTTTGGTAGTTTCGGTAAAATAATCGAATTAAGGATGAATTTTGTTGAAAATGAAAGGAAATGGGAAACATGGCTAACTTTTGAAAAGCATGAAGCTGCACTCAAAGCCAGTAGCAATATCAATAATATAAAAATGTGTAAACAGACTGTCAAAGGAGGACTGTCTGACAAGACCCCTCAAAATATGGCTGTTTACAGACCATCACAATGGGTACAAGTGGCTCGGCCAAATTTGGATGACAGTGCGACTTTTGAAAGAACTCCCAAATCTCCTGTGTGATTGGTAATACCTGCTAGGGAGGAAAATTATAGTTATTACAAATTTATCAGATACATCCATAAAAAGGTTGGCTGTATTGATATGGGTAACACCTCCAGGTTTGGTAAAGGCACATCCTCATTCATGCCAAATCAAAAACCCAGTCATATATGCTGTTACTGTAAAGAAATTAGACCACACATGAATTTCAGCTATGGAAGAGGAGTAGTATTTGATAGAGACCTTTGTGAATTGACGGAAAGTGAAATATTAGAAATTAGTCCAACTTCTGCATGGAAAGTGAGAAAAATTCCAAAGGCAAATATGGCCATTTTAACTTTTGAGGACTCTGATGTACCAACTTATGTGAATTTTGGAAATGAAAGGGTCAGAGTTAAACCATTTGTATCAAGACCTCTGCAGTGTCATAACTGTTTTCAATTTGGTCATCCTTCCAGATTTAAAAAGTAAAAATAGAATCCTGGGTTTTTTTTATATAAATGGCATAAATTTTAAGACCCCAACCAGGTTGATCTGCAAAAAAAGAGAAAACTAAGTAGCAAATATGTTCCAATACCAACACCTTGCTTGAAAATCAATGGAGACCTTGTCACTAAGCCTAATGAAGTTGCTGAAAAACTTGGTGAGCATTTCTCTGAAGTATCAAGTTCTAGGAACTATTCAACTCGTTTCCAGAATATCAGGAATTCAGCCATCTCCCTTAATTTAAATTCTGGAAATGGCAAATCTTACAATTCTAAGTTAACTTTAAGGGAATTAAGGGATGCTCTATCATCATCTGAATCAACATCCTCCGGGAATGATAACATTGTTTATAGCATGCTGAAAAATCGTCCAAATTCTGCTAAATCTTATATCCTTAAAATCTCTAACAAAATATGGGAAACTGGTATTCTTCCCCCTTCTTGGAGGATTGCAATTATTGTTCCTGTTAAGAAACCATTGAAAGATCCATATCTTCCTACAAGCTATCGGCCAATATCTCTTACAAGTTGCGTGTGCGGATTGTTTGAGAAGATGGTGAATTCTAGACTAGTGTGACATCTAGAGAAAAATGGTTTGTTATCATCTGTCCAGTTTGGATTTAGGAGAAATCGTCCCACTCTGGACCCTCTACTAAGATTATCAACCCAACAGCAAGGTTTCTCAAAATGTTGTTAGACCACTGGAGTCTTCTTCGAACACGAAAAAGCCCAGGACACTACTTGGCGTTTGGGTATTATTAAACAACTTCATACCATGGGAATGCGAGGTAATATGTTAAATTTCATCGGGTAATTTTTAAGTGGTAGATATATTAAAGTTATAATTGGAAATATCTTGTCTAATGCTTTTAAACTGGAGGAAGGCGTCCCACAAGGCAGTGTATTGAGTGTCACCTTATTTGCTGTGACTATAAACAACATTGTTGAATGTGTTTCCCCTCCAGTAAAGGCGTCTTTGTTTGTGGATGACCTTGCCATTTATGTCTCTAGTTATGATGCTATTGCAGCTTGTAATTTATTGCAAACGCCAGTTAATATAATTAGCAATTGGGCGGGTGACAATGGCTTTCGATTCTCCTCTTCCGAAACGGTGGCAGTTCGTTTTACTAGAAGTACTCGAAAGGAAACCAGCCCAAATAGTAAGCTGAGAGACACACTAATACCATATGAGGAGGAGGTGAAGTTTTTAGGGATAATCTTTGATAAGAAACTAACATGGGATAGTCATATTGACTCCTTGAAAATTAAGGGAAAGAAGTCCCTTAACATTTTAAAAGTAGTCTCTGGTTTTGATTGGGGTGCTGATAAGAGGTCACTTTTACGGTTATATGACTCGTTATGTAAATCAAAGCTTGAGAATGGTTGCCAAATCTACTCTTCTGCAAGTGCAAGCAAACTTAAGAAGTTGGTTATAGTTCATCATGCTGGTCTAAGAATATGCTCTGGTGCATTTAAGACATCTACAGTTGAAAGTCGATTTACCGACACTCAAGAGCTCCCTCTAGACTTACGATGAGAGGAACTGGGACTGCGGTATACGGTCAAATTAAGAGGTTCCCTAGAAAACCCTGCAGCATCTATTCTTAACTAAACCGATCCACAGCAGTTTGCTAATGCTAGAGCATCCAAGCCTTTTTATGTAAGAATTCATGCTGCAGTTGACAGTGTGTCTATTAAAAACCAAAAAATTAAGGCAATACGTTGCTCTAAGTTGCCTCCTTGGTTGACCCCAGAACCATCAGTCTGGAAAAAAGCTGTGGTTAAAAAATCTGCTAATGTTCAAGAAGTGAAGACTTTCTTGATCATGACCAAATGCATTCTGGTTCTGTTAAACTATTCACTGATGGATCAAAGACATCAAGTGGTGTTGGCTGTGCTGTTGTTCATGGTAATAACTCATATGTGGGTAGACTTTCTAATAATGCCTATTTTTACAGCTGAATTACCTGCATAAGCTAAACCTCTTGAGATTGTTTCCGCTCTACAGGGTAATAATTTCATGATATACTCAGATTCTTATAGTGCACTCATGGCCATTAAACAATATAACCCTAAACATCCAATTGTTCAACATATTCAAGAATGGCTGTGAAGGCTTTCTTTCAAATTCAAATCAGTCCATTTTTGCTGGGTAACGAACTTGCTGACCATGAAGACATTCTCTTCCACCATGAACCTGCTACTGACATTAAATGGACTATTCGCTCATATATAAAAAATAAATGGCAAGCACGTTGGTCGTCTCCCCTTCTGACCAACAATAAGAAGTACAGGAAGATCAGACAAAGTATTGAACATTGGCCATCTGGATTCCAACAAAACCGTAGGGTAGAAACTATATTATGTCGTCTGAGAATTAGCCATACTCAATTGACCCACCGGTTCCTCTTAGAGGGGGTAACTGCGCCAGTCTGTATTATGCAGTGCGACTCCCCTCTTACTGTGGAACACATTTTATTATATTGCCATAGGTATTCTGCAGCACGACAGAGACATTTGTTAGTAGGCAGCGATATAGCAGAACTGCTTGGTCCAGATGTAGCTGTTAATAACATAGTTGGATTCCTCAAAGACATAAACCTTTTTAATGAAATTTAATAATTGACCTCTTAGTACATTGCAAACTGTAGTATATACACTTGAAGTTGTTTTTATAAGCATGTTTATACGCATATGTACATATATGTATGGTATGTATGAATACATTTTTTATTCTTTTTTGCACACTCGAAATACGAAGTAATAATGCTTATGGGGGATATCAGTTTTTATCATAGTTTTAAAATCACCTTTATTTTATTCTTTTAATTTATAAATTCATCATCATAAATATTCACCTAAAACCAAATTCATTATAACGCTGAATAATCCATCTGGATTCCAGTGCTTGGCTTCAAGCCTAAATTTCATATTTCATTCCATTCCATCATCACCATGCTATTAGAGCAATACAAGAAAATATTAATTTTTTAAGCATTCGAAATATCAAGATATCCTTGGTCTAGACACCAGGCCATGTTTTAATTGAAGATAATTTGATTGCTGATAAAAATGCAAAGAAAACAGCATTAAACGATAAAAATAAAATGTACAAAACATATTATAAGGACTCTCAAAATTATTTAAAATCTATTTTCGATACAATCTGGGGAGACCAATGGTTGTCACTTGAAAATAACAAATACGGATAAAGGCTTCAGTAATCCCTTTTAATAATTCCTCACAGAAGCAATGAAACCATGAGGTCGCTTTGTGCAGGCTGCGTAATGGGCACACAAGGTTAACCCATGGCTTTCTTATGTCTAATCAACCTCCTCCAGAATGTGATACCTGTCAAACCAGAAAAACTGTGAAACACATTTTAAATGAATGCTCTAAATATTTACATATTAGACATAAATACTTTGGATCATCTCGTTGATTGCAGGACATTCTAGGAGATGACAACTCAAATGTTTGTAAGATTTTTAAATTCATAATAGATACCGATCTATAAAAATATATATAGATAATTTTATTCCTACCCATTTGTTTTATAAGTGTACAGTAATGTTTTATCTATTTATTTATTGTTTTTTTAACTAATTGACTTCATAAATATATTCTATTTAATATGGCATATTCAACAGACTTTATCTGCATTAAGCAGCCGGAAATGGCTGCTTGAACAAATAATGATAATGATGATAATAATGATAATAATAATAATTCATAACACTATTCTTGTCTCATTCACTCAATTAACTTGCAGACAATTTAAAACTGACTCTAGTTTCTGTAGTTTCTGTTGACTGTCGCTAATCCATACTGTGTTATATGCATATATCTACTGTTCCATTCTACAGTCACTTTTACTTGTCATAGTGCGTGTGTGTGTGTGCGTGCGTGTTCCATCGCGATGTGAGTCAGACTTTATATGTATATATATGTGTGTATATAAATATGTACATATATTGTTGGATAAGACTAAATTTTTGTATGTGACTTTGCCACAGAACTTCAAGTTAATGAATAAAAAATATCACCGCAAGGGGAAGACTGACCAGATACTAAAATGTAAAGTCATGGTGTGAAGATTGTCAAAGATACAGCAGGATGTATCCGCTGTTTTCCAAATACAATGAGAACAGGAGGAGAGAGTTCTGTCGTCGAATATGCCAGTTATTAATGGATATGAATACATTAGTTATCGTTTACAACTGTCCTACTTTGCCTGTCTATTGTTTTTTACAAGAAGCACATCTCTATGCTCTGTTTTTTTATAACATGTTTGTATTCCTCTTTATTATTCGTATTAATACAAGTTTGTACTCCTCTTCATTATTCGTATTAATACAAATGTTAACCAAAACCAAACGAATCTGTGTTAGACATACTCGTACCTGTATATTCCGCAGCTGACTAGAAGGATTGTATTAACAACATAAAGGAACTTGTTCTAAGTATACCGTTATTAAAACACGCTGGTAGAAGGTAATACCGTGACTAAACTTGTCTTTGTAAAGCTTCATCTGTTTGAATCTCTGTTATTTTCTATCAGAATGTGGCATAATTAGTATGAATTCCATTTTTATCCGTTTCAAAACACACAGTGACAATAGCTGGGCTATTTCCTATCGAAATCTATACTAATCCTTACCTTGAAAGAGACTGAGTTGAAAGTGATTGAGCAATTCATTGTGTGTGTGTAACTGAATCACGAAGACAGAACGTGATGAATATATATAAATAAAGGCAAGTGCCACGAAGGGGAAGTGAAACAACGGAGTGGTTGCTAAGCCTTTCGACGCAACAGTATTTTACTAACAGACTGATGGGAAATTTAAAAATAAGTTTACAAGAAAGGTTATATAAATGACAGAGGACATACAGCTATCCCTGAGGATGGGAATACTTTTGTCATTTATACGACCTTTCTTTTAAACTTATTTTTATATTTCCCCGATCAATCTACTAGTAAAGGACTGTTGTGTCGAAAGGCTTAGCAACCACTGCGTTGTTTCACTTTCCTTGCGTGGCATTTGCCTTTATATATATATATATCCATCCAATGTAGCACGAAGAAACACCTACCTGAGAATATCCTTGAATCCACGGTAGAAAGTTGAGTGAAACAGGGGCATCGAACAAGTACTTTCGTAGTATATTCTACATTTTCTAGTTCACACTGAATATAATAGAAGTTGACAGACCTTTATATGTAAAAACAGAGAGAGGGGGCGGGGTTATAGTTTGTTAATCTGGGCGGCGTGTTCTTTAAACAAATGAGATAAGGAAAGAGGATCAAGGTATAATCCAGGATGGAGATTTATTTAAGCCACGTCAACAAGGAATTTAAATCTCCATTCTGAATTATACCTTGATCCTCTTTCCTTATTTCTTTGCTTAATGAGCAAGCCCCCCAGATTAACGAACAACACCGCCCCCTCTCTCTGTTTTTGTATATAAAGGTCTGTCAAGTTGTCAACTTTTATTATATTCAGGGTGAACTTGAAAATGTAGGAATATACTACGAAAGTACTTGTTCCAAGTGCCTTTGTCACTTACCTTTCTTCCGTGAATTTTAGGATATATATATATATGTATATATATATATATATATATATATATATCATACATACATATATATACATACATACATACATACATACATACATACATACATACATACATACACACACACATTTAGTATTATATATGTAATAGCGAGAGAGCTGGGCTAGTTTATTATTATTATTATTATTATTATTATTATTATTATTTTATTATTATTATTATTATTATTATTATTATTATAGAAATCCAAAGAGAAATTAGATGAAAAGCAGACAAGTAGCAAGTTTCATATGCACGCAGACGTTTATAAAGGAGTATGATTAGCATAAATGTAATGATTTTTATACAGTGGCTCATGCATTTTTTGTATAAACTTCATGTGCATCTATAGATATCTGCTCGTATTTATAATCATAAATATGTAAATATGATTGGGCATGTGTCCTGTCGAATTTGGATATATAACGTGGGTTTGTATCCACTGTTATGTGAAAAATTTGTTAGCTCATAGTTAACTGCTTCTACTTGTTTGGAATATTCAGTATATATATATATATATTATATATATATATATATATATATATATATATATACATATATATTTGTGTGTGAATCTACTATCCTTCCTTCAATTTCATTACCAAGTAACGTGTTTCTCCTTATGTAATCCCAGGATTTCCGTCTGGTTCGGTATCCTTCGGGAAGAAAGGATCCCTTAGGTTGCTGTCCTTCGGACTTTTCCCCGGGTATTTCCCATGGAAGAAAACTAATTAGTATTCTAGACAGACCTTGGCAGGTACGTGTCGAGTATTTCGATGTATGTTACGTATTCACATCCGTAAGATCGTATGAACGCCTTCCATTAATACAAATGCTATTGAGAGAGAGAGAGAGAGAGAGAGAGAGAGAGAGAGAGAGAGAGAGAGAGAGAGAGAGAGAGAGAAAGCGGGAAGGAGATACTTAAAAGAAAGATTTCCTGCTTTTTTACATGCTTTTACTAAGAACGCACATTTTTATTTTTTATTATTATTTTTTGTCTAAAGAATAAAGAAGACAATGGTCATTCCATTTATTAGTTCGAAATGATGAGAGAAATTGTTGCCAGCTTCCAAAAGTATTTAAAATTTAAAAGGGTCAGTACCAGTGCATCGAGCTCCACTACACACTATGTGCTGTTCAACGGTGTGTTACATTCACTCACATTTTCCTAAGACCCTTTCATTCCGAAACTTGTACTTCATATATTGTATATGATTTGTAAAATTGTCAGTCTGGCTTATATTTTGATAAATTCATAAAAAAAATATTATTTTTATCATTTCAGGATTTCAAGATTTTGTAATTATCCGTTTATTCTTACATAATTTTGTTTTTTCACCATTTTAGAAGCGGTTAATTATATCTTAATTATCCCTTTTATAATTCTTTAGATATATTATTATGGATACTATATAATATGCACACACACACACACACACACACACACACACACACATAT
>NC_087203.1:12446627-12479127 GCF_015104395.2 Macrobrachium nipponense
CTGGTGTCAAAAAATTGTGGGCTGGTGTCAAGAAATAGTTAGCTGGTGTCAAATAGTGGGTTGGTGTAAAAAAAACTGTGGGCTGGTTTCAAGAAATTGTGGGCTGGTGTCAAAAAATAGTGGGTTGGTGTCAAAATAGTGGGCAAGTGTAAAAAAAAAATAGTGGGTTGGTGTCAAAATAGTGGGCAAGTGTAAAAAAAAAATAGTGGGTTGGTGTCATTATCTTTTGTTTTTCTTTAACCTGTCACCTACATTAACATGTAGCTTAGAAAAGAAGAAATATCAAAGCGAAATAATCGCGCAATTTCTTCACAGATTTACCGAATGGTGATTATCCAATATCGTCTTTTGGACACAGACAGAGAAGACAGCAAGAAAGGTTAACTCACTGAAACTAGCGTCGTAACGACTGTGGTCGTTCAAGCAGAAGGCAAAGATTCTCCGAGTGCATTGATCTTTCGTCTTTTCATAAAAGATTCAAACAGCTAAGATTAAGGAACCAAGTGTTGCTGCTTTCTTACAGCCACAAATCTAAATTTGTATATATAAACTAAAACGCATAATTTCAAAACATACTGTGTCATTATGACCTGCTTCTGTTCTCAGTGCATATCCCATATAAGTATTTCTCCTATCTTATACATTTGATCAACTCCCTTATAAGGAGTGGCACCGAAACCAGCTACTAACCTGATCTTCAAATCGTATCTAAGAGGAACAAGTTCAAGTTGACCGGGTACGAGCCATTCTCGCAGTCAAATGCAGCCTACTGAAGTGCAATGAATACCCACTGTTAAGGACATAAAAAGGCACATGTGATTTTATGGTAACGTACCCATTTCGTTCAGTCACGTGGGATAAGAACCCGGATCCTCTTGCTTGTGAGACGCGTGAGAAGAAAAGAATGAACTTTTACCAAATTCCTGACACTTGATATTCCATGGCCATATAAAGAGAAAAAAAAATCATCCCATTCGGAACAAATGAATGACGACTGAAGTATCTTCTATTCTCCTTGGTTAGAATATTAAAACCATTCAGCCATACCTTTCGTCTATTACTAAAAAATACCCCCTTATACGTTTCACATGTAAGGGTTGAAAACGAGATTTCCTAATACCAAGAGGTCACTGTGGCTATTTTCCACACATATCTACGGTGAATATTACCAGCTGAGTCTATGTTCATTCTGTTTCCTTTACAGCACCAAAAGTATCCTTTTATGCACTGCATTTGAGTTAATTTAATAATTACAACACTTCCAAGCCTTTTTACATCGTAAATAAATGTGAAATAGAGCGTCACAATACCATCACTAAAAAAGATAGAGGAAGCTAGTGAATAGTATACTAGCGATGAAAAAGAGGTAATAAAATTCATTAATCGTATAAAAAAAAAGTCCATACAGTTTTGTTGGGCAAAATTACCATATTATCACAAACATGCTTTTTCAACCCACCCAACCTCAAACGTGCTTTGGCACTTATATTCATCCAGATTCAGATTTCTTACAAGACATTTCCCTCAAAATCCTCGGGACATTTTTTTTTCCTGCTGAACTTTACACTTTAATCAGGAGAAAAGTCATTATGCGACATATGCATGGAATTCAAGATTTTTATTTGCTTCCTTCATTACACAACCCCATGATTTACCTGTGGACCCCTCGGTACTCGCATGAAGTAGCCATGTTGATCGCAAAACTGAACTCTAGCTTATTCATGCTCGTGCAATACGGATTTAAGGCTCCCGGGCGCAAATTTCGGAATATTATCGTCACGAATTTGGGTGTAGGAAAAATAATGAGATTATTTTCAAAAAGATTCGATGAACAGTTCTTACGATGTGGCGTCCCGCTTTTTCAGGGAAGGTTCGGTACGCCGTTACAGTTCGATAAGATTCTAGACAACAAACCGAGGCCCTCTGACAACATTTCTACTCACCCTAACCAAATTATGCATTTTTCACACGTATCTTTAACAATGATTCGATGAACGCACACGCTCACAGATTTCACTTCTTGACAACAGAAGAACGTCAACTAGTTCTACTTGAATGCCGAAAAGAAATTTTCAATTCCTACCGAAAAAATAGAAATCCCAAATTAATTCCTATAAAATCCTAAAAAATGAAATTCGTTAAACATGCTCCTAGCAGAAACTTAATTTGCTTTGTAGGCTTTACAAGTGAGTGACTGCTCCTTAAAAAAAAAGAAGAAAAAAGTCGCAGGTCGAATAATAACAGGAATGAACGTAACAGCAAACATGAAAATCAATTACACGTGAAAACTAAATTACCTTTAAATGAAACACGGGAAGTGTGCACAAATATCAGAATATATACTGAGATGGAACCCAAATATAACTAGCCTATCCTAATTCAACCTTGGCAAATATTAAAAAACTGTTCAATGTGATCCATTTATTGCAATTCATTTAATTTGAAAACATTGATATCTACTGGTAATTATGGCATTTCCTTATCATACTGAAGAGGATAATGTAATTTGAGGTCGGATAAATAATCAGATTCTCTGAACATTCAAATATTTATATATCAAGCCTCAATGCTCCACATCAGTCCAATATTAAAATCTTATAAAAACTAGCCTGCCAACTGGTTGGAAAACAAACGACAATACCATAAAATCAGTCATGGGTACACATCGCAATACACTAGTTTGAAGTACTGTCAGGACTATAATTTACAGCACTCAGAATATCCAAAGGCTTCCACAAAACAGTAAAAGAGTGGAAATATGGAGACCCCTTATCAGTTTTCAAGCTCTTTCCGCAAAACACGTTTCACTACTGTTTTCTAACTATTCACTTCTTAGGATATACAAAATCACGACAAGTAGGGAAGTACATAAGGATGGGGTACGGCATCCTCCAAAGAAATACATAAAAACCTAATGGCAAAGCCAAACAAGAGGGGATTTCGATCTCGTCAGAGAATACTTATACTTAATACCCTGGACAAGCAGCGAAACTTTTAATAATATATGACGCAGAACAAGGCGTGAGCCGACCTCCAGCTTACTCGAAACACGTGCAAGATTTTTCGTTCACGCATAAGTTGTAAACATTATATTAACTTTTAACATGACTTAAATCATGTTAAAATCTATGGTCAAATAGAGCCTTGTTTCTCCAAAGAAAATTAAAATAAATGTTATATTTTATTAGAAATAATTTTTACTGTACTGCTTAACATGCAATTTTTAAGTTTTTACAATTTCATTCTAATAAACAAATCGTAAATATCCCATCTAAAATTCCTGAATCTTTAACTCAACGTGAAGCACCTTTTTCAGACCTTTCTAAGCTCTTCTAGCGAATGTTCCTAACCCCCAACAAGAACAACAACAATATAGTTTGTAGGATTACTCCCCGAGTAAGTGAAAATAGTAACAACGATCTAAGATAATTAAATCTGTAAACTGCTAAGGTATGCCAACAGCGTTTTAAACAACAATAACTTTCAATAAAAATTGTACTAAACGATCACAAGTAAGATGACTGGCGATTTCTCTACGTAAGCTGGACAACATTTCACCTCGCTGGACAAATATATTGATCAAATATATTACCACTACGTCATAGCGAATAAAGTTTTTTCCTCCCATTCTTTTATTTCTGTTCCTTGCCCGTATCTTTAATTATACATACTGCCATCCTGCCAACACGCATCCGATTTTCGAGCCACGAGGTACTTATTCATGGCTCAAAAGGGACAAAAAGATTTTCCAGAGATGGGCCTCAACATCCCACTACAATCTCAACCCTTGGATTGATACCAGATTTTTTCCAACTCACGATATACAGTACTATAACTTCTCTTCTTCCCCCTTTTTGTTTCTAGTTCAAGCGCCAATTTACGTAAAGACTTTCTTGGTCTACCCACTGCCTCAGCTATGATGTCTTTCGACTCCTGAGAAAGGACTTCAGCCTTCCAAGATTCTCACTCTTTTCCCGATGACAGTAATATGGATTTTTGTTCTAGTTTCTTTTAACAAAGGATTCATCTCTTTTAATGTATTTAGCTATCCAGGAACGTGAAATGAAGGATGTCCCAGCATCCCTGGCCTCTCTGAAGGTTATAGCCCGGATTCAGTCAATCCATCCGATTTCCTCCGAGTCGTTAGCCATGGCTGTATCTAACTCCGTCACTCAGTCTGAAAGTACAAGAAATGTAAAATGAAAAATAGCTTAATAGAAACTTAACATAATGTACTTGTAGATAGGCTATAGCAGAAAACTTCATAACTTTCCATTTGTTGTGTGGAGACCGGGGGGTGGGGGGGGGGGGGTGGGGAAGGGGGGGGGGCTCTAATTTCGAAACACCCGGTATGTATGATGTCAAAAGACAACTGACAACATGAACCTCAAACGTTGCAAGAACCCATGAGAGCTTTTACTTATAAACTGAAATGTCAATATTTTGACATGACATATTTCCGAAATCAAGGGTTTTGTACAACAAAGAGGGGATTCATATGAAGAACTCGACGATCCAAAATGCCTAGCTGACCTTGCATTTTTAACAGACTTCACATCTAAACTGAAGGAGCTAAAATTGCAAGGGCAAATGAAATCTTTGTCTCAACTGATGAGTTCAGTGAATGCTTTCATGAATATGCTGAAGTCATGGATGTCTCAGATCTCTAAAGGACTCTTACTTCACTTCCCTACACTAGAGAAAAGCTTAACATCAAAGGCTCTGAGTTGCCTGTTACTACTACATTCGGAAATTAGCTCAACATGATTTTGGATGAGTTCAAAAGGAGGTTTGCAGACTTCAGTAGTGTTTTACCAGCTATCACTTTCATCTGAGGTCTATTTTCAAACTGAACATCAGTGACCTGCAGATGGAAATAATTACTTCGCAAACTAACTGGCAACTAGAAAGCCATTTCCACTACTGAAAGAGGTATATCAAAGACTACAATCGTGCTCCGGTTCGACGCACCTGTGTGAATCAAGATTTTCGACAAAGAAAATCTTACAATCCAAGTATATATAGGTCATGTTTCACCGATAGTTAGCTGAAGGAATACAGGACCAGCATTCTCATCAAAATTTCCGATGGTAAAAATATTATACAATACTAAACATACTGAAATGTAACTAGAATGATTGACATGTAAATTTATGTGTATGTATATGCCACCCTCCACACTAGGTTTGTAAAGGTTATTTCTCTCTCTCTCTCTCTCTCTCATATATATATATATATATATATATATATATATATATATATATATATATATATATATATATATATATATATATATATATATATATATATATATATATATATATGACGCCGGCAATCGCATTTTCAGTTATTCATGTGGCCCGCACTTTTCGAAAGGTTGGGGCCCACTTGGACCACTGGTCTAATGGCAACTGTGTTAAATATAGCGATTGGGACGCGTCTCTTAAAATTAAAAGGGACAGCCAAGAATAGTCACGTGCTAGAACACCTGACATGCACACGAGCTCCATCTGGGTCTAACGGAATCGTTACTCTGCAAGGAAGACCCGCCAAGAGTCAACATGCTCCCTTCAAGAAGGAAAACTTTCCACTTGTACTTTATTTCTATTTGGCTCTCATACGCAATATATATAGTGTATATAGTAATCATATTTTAAAAAATATATATATATATATATATATTATCTATAATATATATATACATACACCAAACACTTCGTCATTAGCGGCGAGGCACGAAAGGGTGTGTATACGATCAGATACTCAAGTCCCTTCATGGTGAGGTTACTGGGCCATAGTCCTTTCGACTAATCTCAGTTACAAATTCCCTGGTACATAATTTACTGCTTAACTCAACAATATACAACGGGTTTTTCAAGGAAAGTGTCCCGTCATTTCGACTCTTGAGCTACGACGACCAAACATTACACACATTTTTACATACATACAGATATAAGAGTCATATCACATTACCGTGATTGATATACATACATCGAGCTACAAATGTCTTTTCATATCTAATTCGCTCTACCTTGGAATTAATATATTTTCATATATGTTAACCGAAGGGGAATTTTTTTTTCTAGTCGATAAGAAATTTGTCGGCTCACGGGCGCGAACCATCGAACCCAACAAATTTAAGACGCACAGTAAAGCCTCAAACCACACCGCCACCGGGTTCGCGCCCGTGAGCCGACAAATTTCTTATCGACTAAAAAAAAAAAAAAAAATCCCCTTCGGTTAACATATATGAAAATATATTAATTCCGAGATAGAGTGAATTAAATATTAAAGGACATTTGTAGCTCGATGTATACATATATACTGTACACACACACAGACACATACACAATATATATACCTGACATTATCACTGGGGGTTGTGCGAAGGACGTAATATCAAACTACCTCCTTCTCCCTCTCATCACTATCTCGTCTCCACATGGAACTTCCGTAGTTTCATTATTTTGCCGTTGCTAAATCGATCTTGCCATCTGACTTTTTAAAGCTAAAATCGCCAAAATCCCTTACTTACGAGTACAGTTTCATTGTCAGACCATGATTCATGTCCTTACAGCAATACAGATCGTATTTGACTTGTGTATATCTTTTTTTCATATAAAAGTTCAATCTATTTGATTTCAAATCTTATGCAGCCGCTTGCTGTTTGATGTCCTTGGTTTAATCTTAAGTTCCAACTCAATACAACCTGAAATTAAATGTGTTAATAACAAAGCTAAACAGAAAGCCTACTGAAGCAGGTGTGGTTTACTGTCCAGAAAATGTAGTTATAAATAGCAGTAATGCATCTTTCAACATTAGATAAAACAGGGACTCACAACTGCAGTGAAAGCCTTTCATAATAAGAAAAGTGTAAAGCTAAAATGAGGTGGATACGACAATACCTGTCAAGTTTACGATAATCAGTAAAGTTCACCGATATCAACACTAGAAAGCCTCACAGCAGAGAACCCTCTATTTCTAAGAATAATACTCTTTGTATTATACTCATTCCAAATTTGTCATGATGTTCCTTGGGTTTCAAACTCTTACCCGTTAGGTACTTGTTATTATGTATTTATTTATGTGACCGTCTTCCATCTATCTTAACTGGAAATGCTTTTCATTCATCAACAATCAAGACCAATCTTGCCGGCATTTGGAAAAGTGGAGATTCCGAAATTTGGTCAATTTCACTGCTTCCCAGAATACGTTAATTTTATATCAAATTTAAGTGTAAGTCTCATGTCTGTCTACACTGGGTGTTAAGGCTACTTCCAATTTGTCTCGGAAAGATCACATTGATTGGAGGTATTGAGTTCCCTTTTTTATCCGAGCTTTATGTTTGCCTTATTCGTCGTCGTTCTGGAAACTGATCTCATATCTGAAGTTCTTCGTCTCTCATCCTCCTCCTTGATAGCACTAAATTGAAGACAATTGGTCTGACAAATGACCTCGTACTTCAATCCTCTTCAGATCCAATTTCTCACCGTCACATGATAACTGCCTGGCAACTCAGTCCATTTTCTCTTGCTGTGTCGCAGCCACGCTTGCCGCCTCCAAACCAGGTTTTGCCTTCTCTTTAGTCAGTTTGAAAATGTGGTATCATCAAGAAGGACCATGACAAAGGGAAACATGCTTTAACAGCTGAGGAAGTGCAGTCAAAGTCCCCAAACACGATAAGTTCCGAGACCAAAATACACTACAAGGATAATCTTCCATCCTTAATGGAGAAAAAACAAGACAAAAATCTGAATCTTATCAACTTCTGCGAACTCATGGCAGCTACCCATGGATTAACCAAGATCTGATACCTTATACAGTGAAGCCACTCAACATAAAACGTCATTCATGAGTTTCGGCACCTACTAAACAATGCGTTCATTACAAAGCTATGGTGTTTTGCAACAATGGTGCCATTCCACAGCTATGAAAACGAGAATTAGTATAGTATAATATATGCATTCAAATATGAATAAAAAAGCGCCGCATAAAACACAATCTCTGTTCCAGCCTCAAGGAAATTTCTCCTACTCACCCTCGTATTTCTAGAAGACAACGTCGTTCGAGAGAGACACGTGACCTCCCAAGTGACACAAGAACTATGAATGGACGATTCTTGTCGTGCACTTACTGAAATACTAATAAATCAGACGACGTTTTTGTCTTGTGGCCATAGCTGGGGAAGTTTTGGTAAGAAATTTCATATATCAGAAGGGAGAAAAAGCGAGCGAAAGAGAGGCTGGCTGCTACATAAAAAGGTGACATTGGTCCAAGGTCAGAATGCCCTGCCTTTCCAGCTGCCTTCATTGTGATCCAGGTGATAACTTTTTTTCAACGTTCCTTATACGGATAAATAGCTGAACCCTAACGATGGCAACGTACTGACTTCCAATACTAAATCTATTTCTTTGTTTTCGTTTTCCTTATAAAATTCAACTGAAGAAGTAAATTGAAAATACTACGAGGAAAACAGTAAAATACGTTTGGGAAAAAGCAATTTATAAGCAATTTTTCTATCGGTGCTTCCTCACTATGGTCTCAATTTTAAGGCTTACAATGTATTGAATAAAGGGTGGCATTGAACAGATAATGTCATCTATAAAGTTATAAATAACAATATACATGGCTCACTGAACAAATCTATGGGTGTCTGTACATATATATATATATATGTATATATATATATATATATATATATATATATATATATATATAGATATATATATTATATATGTAAGTATATATATACCTACAAAAATAAAGATATGAGATATATAATATATATATATATATATATATATATATAATATATATATTTTATATATGCATATATATACACACATTATAGCATTATTCAATATGCCTCTTAAGTACTAAAAGCAAATCTGATATAAAAGATTAATGATCTCAAGATGACAAAAAACATTCAGCGGGTGACAATGTATCTCTTTAGATTATTCTTATTTTTGAATAAAAATGGAGAGAGAGAGAGATCTGGAACCCTAAGTTGAATACCTTGAATTTAATAACTATTTATAAAACAGTTGCTAGGCTTCCTCACCACTACTTTGATATTTAGTTTAAAAGGAATTTTTGGCACATGTCACCAAGACAGAAGGCCAACTGCCCAGTTCCAGTTGTCAAGATCATTAGCAGCAAATTCCGTGAACCTTTAAATTCGCTTCAATCGTAGTTATCTTTGGAAATCTTAAAATTTTAATCATTGTTCGGGAAACTCAAACTGTTAGTATTTCTGTGTTAAGCTCTGATAAAAAAATAATCTTTCATATTATTTCACAAAAACGCCGCGAAATTATTTCTTACCAAAAATTGAACGTGCTCTCTATAATATTAAAATGACCATACCTAAATTACGATTTGATCGCTACCATAATCATAAATTTTTGAAAATTCATTAACAAAACCCAATAGTCTGTTGGAAATATAAATGTATTTCTATATATAGATATACATATATATGTATATATAATAATGTCTATTTACCTAAAAACAAAACAAAAATACTTCCTTAACTTCCTAACCTTGTCTGAAGGCTACTTAACTAGTTGAGGCAGTACCATGGTCAAGGTTTGGAAAAAAATGCAATCAACAAATAAAAAAAAAGGAAAGGGTTATTTATAAATCTCCCAGGTTATTTCACACACTATCAAACTTCATCTGGTGCTTTAGAGCTTTTAAAATTTTCATTTCACAGAGAGAGAGAGAGAGAGAGAGAGAGAGAGAGAGAGAGAGATAAACAGCTCCCCGCCAAGGATATCCTGTGATCTGTCTGAAAACTAGAGGCCACACGCGACATTGACCTGTTGCATTGTGTAGTGTGCCGAGACTCAGTTCAGGCGCCTAGTTGCTTAGTCAAAGGTATATCCGCGGGTTTCCAGGACGTTTGGACAGAACACGGAAACGTTAATTCTGCAGTCGACTCATAAGGGAATAATTATACGTATTCATATACTTTACTGATACTCAGATACTTAAGATATTGGATATTGTATATGTATATATATATATATATATATTATATATATATATATATATATATATATATATATATATATTTAAATCACCAATAAGCAACTTAACGATGAAACCCGCTGGGACATAAAACTTCCACATCACCTCCTTCACATTCCTACACAGGAAGTTCATCAGCAGCAAGTCAAGCCCCTATTCACCTCTGTCTAGTAGTTCCTCGTTGGACGAGTGGTTTACGTACTCGCCTACCGATTGGGTAGTCGCGAGTTCGACTCCCGCTCTCCTAACGTGGAATAGGAGGAATTTATTTCTGGTGATTAGAAATTCGTTTCTCGCTATAATGTGGTTCGGATCCCACAATAAGCTGTAGGTCCCATTGCAAGGTAACCAACTGGTTCCTAGCCACATAAAAATATCTAATCCTTCGGGCCAGCCCTAGGAGAGCTGTTAATCAGCTGAGTGGTCTGGTAAAACGAATATATACTTAACCTCTGTCTAGTGATCAATGCGAGCGATCGATAGTTATTAAATCCATTTGTTCTCATGCCTCTTCCACACAATCCCCCTTGCACCTGCTGGGGTTCTCTGTTCTCCTTCCGAACAAATGTCTGCAAGTCTGCACATCTCACCATTTCAGTCAGTTATCGTCCCCCGTTCTCTTTGGGTGACCCAACCACCTTTTCAGCTATACTAACCTTTTACACATTGTTGTAACTCAACAACTCTCACCCCAGGCATCATTCTTACCCTACACTTATTACGAAAACACTGAATCTCAGCAGAATCCACTTTATTATATTCCTTCTTATCCAACATTCACTTCCTAAACAACTAGTGCCTCGAAGGTTGTGGATCACCTGATTAACATATGGCCCCCTAGAACCTCTCTCCCAGGCCAACATGTAATCATTCCTTTTTCTCTAGCGTTGCACAGGCAAATAAAACAAGTACATTCCCACTGCTCTGCTTAGTATGAAAACAACTTAATAACTGGAGCAGGCGCAAACACACTACTATAGGTTCAGTCTTACAGACATAAAATAAAAATAATAAGAGTATTATGACATTATTTTCAACTTGTTAATGATTCACGTGAGCGCTAACATTACTGTTTTCCGAAGATATGACTAATAATATGAATTCAGCGGATAATAAAAAAAAAAGTTAAACCAACAAAAGTAGCCTCTTCAAGCGTTTAAATTGATGAAATATTTTTCACCCAGTTCTTCAGTCATAAAAAAATTATCATATCATTGCATAAGATGATTTTTATATTGCTTATCTCAACTTTGCTACCTGGAACGCCCTGCTCTTGCTGACAGGAAGTTAGCTAAAAGAGGTCCAGTTACCTGGCATTATCAGTACCTAATAATATCATGTAATTTATGTTCTTATAAACACACCCTAGTGGTGATGAAAGTACAACCACTTCATTCATAGCTGCCCACGGTCCTGAACGGAACGGAATGTATAAATAGCCTCATTTTAGACATACACACACACACACACACACAGAAAGAGAGAGATGAATACAAAAATGGAAAAAAGTGGCGTGCCAATGCAAAGACACATACACACATAAGGGACCACGTGCACAAACACCAACACACGGCCGCTCACGCGCTTAGATAGAGATCAAGAGAAAGAGAACACCGTTGATACTTGACTCTCGCTTTCGACGACTGACCCACAGCGGGTGGCCCCACTGGAATGATGCTGGCTGGTGGCTACCGGAGAGACAGCTGGATGTGATCGTGACCTACATACTCGTGCAAGGACTCTACCACCTCCAGTGTTGCAAAGGCGGTAACAGTACTAATGATATGAAGATTTACCATTCATATCACAGCAAAAGATAATGAGATGATTAAAGCAAGATTGATATATGTATAATGTATATATGTATATATGTATATATATATATATATATATATATATATATATATATATATGTTATATATATGTGTGTGTGTGTGTTTATGAATGATACATCCGATAAGCTTACATAAACACACAAGGCGCGCATACATACAAAAACAACCACACCCACATATATACATATATATATATATATATATATATATATATATATATATATATATATATATATATATATATATATATATTACATTCATATACATATGTATGTATGATGTGTGTGTGGTAAAAAACCACGGACAGCAAGATCTGGCGCCTTTATTCAAAGGCAAAGGCACATTTTCAGCTTAAAAACACCTTAGAATAAAGACAATAGACCTAGCACTCCGTTCTACCACTTTCATCGTGACTAGATATACTTCTCATTACATATAAATATCTGTTTGTTTATCAACAACATAGTGTTGTTTTTATATAATATATATACGCATATGAAAATATACATGTGTAATATATAATAAATGTATATATATGTAGTTATATATAAGTATATTATAAATTATTTATATATTATATTAATATTAATAGAATAATATATATATATATAATATATATATATATATAGATAAATAGTCTAGTAATCTCCCTAGGCACGAAGATATGGTAATTCGACTGTATTCCACATAGGAAAATGAAAATGGTATATCTCAGAAAATGCCCATCAATTTCGTCTTGCAATGGACCTCTTCTTGGACGAAATTGTTGAGCATATAGTCATCTGGTATGGTGGCTGGGATAACGGAAATGAATAACTCTAATTTGGACCTAGGTGCAGAGTGCAACATGAGTAAGTTCGCCACCTACCGGTAAACAGAAAATCGTTCCTTAGTGAAACTAAATCACCAACAACTACTAGGGGTATGAGGTAAACTTAGAATGTCCACTAAAACACAACAGAGCTCTGCAGCACTCTCAGTTACTGTAAAAGGTCACAAACCCAAAACAATGTACTACAATATTGCAGCAATGTACACTAACCCAAAATGGTTAAAATCATAAAATCAAAATTAAAAAGCCATCAGGATGTTTAGAAGGGAATAGTGCACTCTCTTCACACTGGGTTCCGGAAAAGGTTGACCGGATATGGCACTGGTAATGGCAACAAGTTGGCACCGTTGATCAATACTGATGACACACAACCATGAAACTCATGAACGGATCTGCAATGCAGGGATCATTGTAAGCACGAGAAGATGACGAGTGAAATCAATTGGAAAATACCAGGCAAAACAACAATACTTCAGAAAATTAAGTCTACACACATCAGTTATAACATCTATCACTGTAGTAACAGGTAACGCTAGGTTAACTGGTGTTCCAATAATTTAAGTTTGCAGTTTACAGGTCACACAAAGAGAATTTCTAAGGAAGATTGCACAGTTAAGGGCTTGAAGAACAGTAGAACAGTCAGAAACAAAGTATGAGAATATGATGACATACAACTTCCATTCACTTGACTTTAGTCAGTGGATGAGACGTGTGTAGAAACAGAGTCAGTCTGCGATGTGTAGGAAACTTCAATGGAAATAGGCAGTGCAATCGGTCCCAAACCAGGGAGAATGTGGTGAGAGAAGGAGATGCACTTCAGGTTACAAGTTCGTGGCCGGATGATCATCAGTATGCACTCATAACATTCCCATGGCGCAGCATCGAAGGGTGTCGAGGTATGGACTTCTCGCCAAGTACTCAGGTACCGGCAGGTAACAGGTGCTTATACAGACTGACAAACGATCAGCAACATTTTCTGCTGATGTAGGGGGAGCATCATCTATCCGACACGCTCGTCCGGCAGCGATTCCCCCTCTCCTTAACTCGAACTACTGGTACTCCTCTACACGGCAGCAATGCCCCTCCATATACCAGGCGAGGGACAATTAAGTCATTGTCTTCTTGTTGTGGTCACACATGGCTCGTCTATTGTTAGGGTCCCATCGGGATGCTTCAAATTTGACAATATCTGGAATAGTAGTCACGCGAGGGCCAATACCACCGAGGACAGAAAAGGAATACAAAGCATAAATCGCTTGAGTTTTGAGAACATAAAAGGATAAATTAGTGGAACTACCTGAGGATTAATTGACTGATTGATTGTGAGTTACCTGGCATCACAACTGCCAGGGTCACTGACGCCGAATACTAAATGTGATCTTTTCACTTTTATAATATATTAAACAAAATTCCAAATAAATTTTGCTAAAAGAACTAAGTAATTTAATTTAAAAAAAGAAAAAAACTAAACAAAAATAAAAAAGGAATAAAATTCTGATAAGAAGAATTATTAATCAATTTGATCGCATAACAACACTATGACTTATGAAGAAAAATAAGAGAAATATACTAAGACAGCCCCGCTGTCAAATATATTTGAGAAAACCAGCTTCTTTGATATAAGAGATAACATTATTAATATATATGCTTTCTCCCAACAGTTTTGCCATGCTATAATTACCACCTGCTTCACTACTATATGATAAAAAAACGATTCCTAAGTTCCACTAGACTAGGACACTCAACCAGCAATCGTCACAGAAGGGCTCATTCTCCCCATCCATCAGATAGCTGTGAATTAAACACGTATGGCCAAAATACGTAATCTACACAATACAACCTCCCACTTCCCTCGTATTAGGTCATACTTCTAAGGATGTCTCTGACTAATGATCTCTTTAATTTTATTGGGGTCTACTCTGTCCCACAGAAGTTCCCATAAATGCTGGATGGATTTCCATATATCAGAGAATGTATAGCGATATTGAACAGGGCGTTTTCTCAATATCAAAGTTTGTGCTGCTGATTTGGCTAGCTGTTCTGCCTCTTCATTTCCCGATATATTCACATGGACAAGAACTCAACAAAAAGAAACAATGTTTCTTTTATACTGGTGCAAGAAGATCCACTACAAGATCTTCAACACTTAGGGACGATCAGTATTGAAGACTTCCAGGGAATGTAAGGCACTTTTTAGAGTCACAAAATATTTTGTAGCTACACACTGGGAGTGTTGTAATATGTTCCAGTGGTACTAGGATGTCATACAGTTCAGCTGTAAAGTTTGAGTCAACTGAAGGAAGCGCACCTCTTTAGTTAAAAGATTCACTAAAAACTCCATAACCAACGCCAGCATTGGATTTGGCACCATCAGTAAATATAAAACTTGTATCTATATACTCTGATGCATGCTCTAAAAATATTGCCCTTATTTCCTCATCAGATTTATCCCTATTTGCTCCATTGATGTACCGGCTGAATTTCACAGCAGGTAACTTCCAACCAGGAGTACTGGGACACACAAAAGGAATTGAGGGAAATTCCTTAATATTTGTATCCTCCTAAATCCTTTTCATTCTTTAGCTAAAAGGGGTGGGATACCTTGGATGACTTTCGTAAAAACCATTAAAAATATTTCTATTTGCCTCAGCAAATGCCACAGATTTGGGGAGTCTTTGCACTCTAAACCAGTACCGAAGTAATGATGACTGGCGATGCAGTTCAAGAGGCATCTCTCCTACATCAAATAGCAAACTAGATATTGGTGATGAACAGAAAGCTTCTGTGGCTATACGAATACCTGAATGATGCACTGAATCTAAAATTTTTAAGCTAGATGAAAAACTGCTGAAGTATATACTTCATAACTGTATGACAGCTTTGATAAGATCAAGGATTCGTGAAGCTTTAGTAAAAGATTTCTATCAGCTCCCAATTGGTGTGAGAAAGCACCTTCAAGATGTGTAAAGCTTCTAGGCACTTTTATATGCTTGATATGGGGTACCCAAGTCAATCTACTATCAAAAACTAGGCCTAATAAATGTACTTGTTCTACATATGGGATTCTACAGCCACACAAATAGAGGTCTGGATCAGGATGCACTCCCCTGATCCGACAGAAGTGGACAGCAGTATTCTTGCTTACAGAGATTTTATAACCCGGTTTCTCAGCCCAACTTTCTATTTTATTTATTGTTAATTGTAACTTTCTTTCAGCTGCAGTCATCCGGGTGGCAGCAAAGGATATTGACAAGTCATCCACAAACAGTGTCTTTTAAGACCTCTCTTGGAATAAAAGCTGCAACACTGTTTATGGCCAAAGCAAAAAGTCACACTGAGAACACTGCCCTGATGAACACCTTCCTCTTGGCACCTCTTCTCAGATAAAGCACTGCCAACTTCAACTTTAAAATACCTACGAAGTAAAAATTATTTCACAAATAAAGGTAATTTGCCTCATAGACCACTTGAGAATCCCATGTCTCCAAGCAGTGTCGTATGCCTTTTCTATATAAAAAAACACAGTCACATGGTGCTGTTTGGAGGCAAAGGCTTCACAGACAGAGGCTTCAAGTTGCAGTAAGATGTTCACTGTGGAGTGCATTATTCGAAAACCAAACTGAGAAGGTGTTAGAATATTGTTGTGCTCTAAATACCACATCAGCCTTACATTTACCATTTTTCCCATCAATTTACATACACAGCAAGTTAAAGCAATGGGACAGTAACTTGTTACACAGAGAGGATCTTTTCCAGGCTTAAGGAATGGTAACATGACAGGTAATTCCCATTTGCTAGGTAGCTGCTTTTATCCCATATTTTATTGATAAAACTGATTATAAAAAGTTTTGTGTTCCTTGAAATTATTTTATTGATAATACTGATTATAAAAAGTTTTGTGTTCCTTGAAATGTTTTTAAACATTTCGTAAGGAATCTCATCTGGACCAGCGGCAAAGTTCTTGGTCCTAATTAAAGCAGAGTCAAATTTACTTGCAAAAAAGGCATATATGATTAAGCTTTGTTTGTTGAAAAGTCAAGTACCTGTTGTTCTTCCATAATTCTGAAATTATGTCCTGGGGAACTATCTGGTTTTTCAGAGACTCGAGCAAAGTATTCAGAAAATATATTACTAACTTCTGTGGATAACTGGGTGTAAATTTACCCTGAATTGTTCTTATTTTCTTCCATATGCTACAGACTACTGCTCTGCTGTTAATGGAGAATATATATCCGGCCCATGCTTGTCTTCTGGCAGCTTTCATAGCTTTTTGAAATCAAGCCCTAAACTGTTTGTAAATGATGACATTGCCCAAGGTGCAATGTCTATGGCCCCTGGTCCATGATGACCTTGTAGCTTGGTGTAAATGCCTTTCATCATCTGACCACCAGGGAACCGCCCGTCTCCTGAAGATTCCTTTAGTTAGAGGAATCGAGTGTAGGCCTGCAGTATGGAATGTTCCATTGAGTAAATCATTGGCATCATCTACGTTTGGGGTCTCTTTAGTATCCCCTTTCAACTCACTCAAATCTTTGAATTTTCTCCAATTTGCTTTCTCTAAGCGCCATCATGGTGATCTTGGAATAGGTGGACCATCATTGGTGCTGATTATAATTGGAGAATGGTCACTGGTATGCCAGTCATCACTTGTTCTCCAACTAAAATAAAAAATGCAATAGGAGCTACATAATGAAAGGTCGATGCAGGAGACAGTGTCTGTCTGAATGTGAAAATGGGTAGGTTTTCCAGTATTAAGAAGGTCTATATCTTCATTTCTAATATGGATGCCACCATATTCCCTTTTTGGTTTGATGTTACATCTCCCCACGATGGATATCTGCTATTGAAGTCACCAAGAAGAAATGGCTCTGGTAGTTGCCACAAGTATATTAAGTCCTCTTGGGAGACACGAATATTGGGTGGAATGTAAAGGGAACATATAGCATATTGCCTTCTTAAATTAATTTGTGCAAACAGAGCTTGAAGTGGAGTATTTAGTTTTACTTGGAAGTGTGGAGTATCTCAACAGATGTAGATGAGGGATCCACTGTGATCTCCCACTCTTAAATCAAATTCAGTTCTGTAGCGAACATATTCCCTAGGACAAGGGGTATATTCACCTAGCACAGTCTCCTGCAAACATTATCCCTACAGGAGAATGCACATAGAGAAAAGGCTTTACTTCCTCATACTTTGCTTGCAGTCCCTGACAGTTCCACTGAATAATGGAAATGAATTTATTTGTGTCAGGGACCAACATTTTGGTTCCTTTTTACAAGACTGGGAGAGCTCTTTTTTTTCTACTAGGTAGAGACATTTTAATGGAGACTTTCCTTGGCTTCTAGGGTTGAATTATCACCTTCGTAGAGCAAATATCTTTTACTTCAGTGTCTTTGACACTGAGGGCCATAAATCAAACCCTTACTGGAGTTCAGGCTGGAGTGGGGAGTCTGGGGAGTCCACTCAACCGTAACTCCCACAAGGTCCGACAATCCCATCAACTTAATGCTCTCCTCTGGGGAGATACTTTCTACTAGGAGCACATTACCATTTTGGGGTGATATTTTTGGCCATCCCCAACAACATTTCATGATTTCTCTGTGTACTCGAAATATGTATATATTGAAAGAATTGGGTACAAAGACTCCAGGAACTATTTGATACTTTTTATTTTTCTTCATTGCAAATGGTTCCAGTGTGACAATACTAGAAACAAATGTTTTTTGTTGAGAATTCCTGGCCATATTCCTTCTCGCATAGCATCGGGTCGTCAACTATGTCCGGCTGTCATTTGGCCCAGGGGTACTAAATTGATTTTGGGGGCCATCCATGAAAAATTTAAGTTTGTTTAAAAAAATGAATAAATACAAATATAAAACACACACACTGCTGGTGATGACTTAAAAGGAACCATTGACTTTTCAAGGGGCTCTGTTCTCTGCTGACGACACCAGTAGGAACTGACTCCCAGATGTCCACCCCTTATCCTACCTAAAAAGAGATGGCACCAATATCAGAGAGGCACAAATGTAAGCCTAACCCACGTTGTTGGGACCGAGACTATTTCTAGAATACAATCATCCCCACTCTGACTATGTTGGTGGGCATACCAGAAAATATGCCGGGAGTCCTATCCCTCATAACAGCCCACCCTGGAATCCACGGGCTCATCTCAGAGATAGTTCTGCCTTCAGAGTGTCAATATGGCATCATATTAACACCCTTCACGTCCAAACATCATCAGATTGGGTAACACTCCCAATCCCAATTCCCACATTTTGCTTCAAACATGAACCCCAGTCTAAGGCATGATACACTTTCCTTTCACAAAGACAGGAAATTTAGTGAAAGTGGAAATATCCACACTATTTAAAACAAAAAAACCCTGGCAGCAGAAGTCATAGAGGATCGATAGGAAGAAGGGAAGGAGCTGAAAAAATAAGCAGGAGGAAGCAGTAAAAACAGAGTAGAAGAAAAAGAGTCAAATGGGACGGAAAATTTCTAGAGCCCCTTGCCCATCACAAAGCTACGGCATGGAAAATAACATTCCATGCTGGAGCCATGTGACTTCAACATGGCAGTCTCTTATTAAGAGGGCCACCCACCATCAAGTTAAAAGAGCAGTTATTCAGTAATCCAATTACGTGCCAAGGTCGTCAACGAAAGAAGACGGGAAGGGTGAAAATTTATAGGAGGAGGAATAAAGGAGTTAAAGGTCCCAACGTTCAGTTGAATCCACAGCAGAGAGAGTAGGCATAAAAGGGCTTCCTCTGCAGTGGATCCCTAAGCCCCCTATCTTGTCAAGGAGTTGGGATCAGGGGGTACCTGAGGATTAGAAGGGTCAGGTCAGAGTGAAAACTAATTTCGAGAATGCAGGTGCACGGGTGCAGAAGGTGAGGACAGGTAAAAGAACACTCCCTAGCGATTTGACCACTAATGACCTCGGATATTCTTCTAAAAAGGGGGCAAAAAGGTAAAGCTGCTAGGCTTCCATATTAAGACGGATGGGAACTCCAAAAATTACTTTTACGGTAGTCTATCCTATTATTCTCAAAATCACATATGGGACATGTCACGGACCTTTAGGGACTTTTTATGATATGGGCAAAAGGTACGTGTTTCCCAAAACAACTTTACTTTCTTATTTCACAAAATTCTAAACTGTTTTCCAAAATTCTATGTTACTTCCAAACTTCAAAGTTATTTGAGGGAAGGAAAAGAGAAAAACGCCAAAATATGCCGCTTGTGATATATATATATATATATATATATATATATATATATATATATATATATATATATATATATATATATATATATATATATATACATAAATTCCTTGTCCCACTTTTAGCACCCTTAACCACCAACACCTATAGTTGTAAAAATTCAGATAATTTTAAAGAAAGGATTTTACCTCAGGATTCAGATTTATTTATGGTTAGTATGGATGTCCAAATACTCTTCACAACGTACTTGTTTAAGAAACAATTGAGATTATTCTTAGCCGGATTTTTACCAACCCAGATACCATGTTTAACAATGTTAATATCACGGATTTTAAAAAACAGTCTAGGGCTTGCTGTGCTGGACACAGCTTTAATTTTTACGGTAAGGCGTACATTCAGGTCGATGGTAAGGCGATAGGATTCCCTTTTGGATCCTACCTTCGCCAGCATTTTCATGTCCTCCCTGGGTTCATGTCCTCCCTGGAGGAGCACATACTGGATGAATGTTCATTGCCTTACCATCCCATTCTCTATAGTAGATACCTCGATGACGCCTTTTTACTGTTTAGAAATAAAGTTCAAGCTGATAAATTTCTCGAATACGCCAATAATATGCACGCAAATATCAACTTTACGATAGAGCATGAAAAGGAAAACATATTTTCTTTCGTAGATATAATGGTTTTTAGCCACGATGATCATTTTAATACTACGATTTTTAGAAAGAAAACTTTCACTGGCCTGGGTTCTAATTTCTATAGTCATTTTTTTTTTTAAACTAAAATCTTTATCGACCCTCTTCCACAGGGCTTTTAGTATAATATCCGCTTGGAACAATTTCCATACTGAAATCCTCTACCTCCATCAATACTTAACTGACAACTGCTTTCCATCCAGATTGTTTCATAAACATCTCTACAAATTTCTAAATAATATTTTCCATCTAAAATGTGAAATACCCACCGTACCTAAATTACTATATGCAAGCATCGCGCTCATTTTTTTTTACCAGCAATTGACCTTAAGCTAATACCTTGTAATCCAATGACCATTAGATCCACATTCACATACAAAGAGACTCTTCACCCTCTGATGACCTCGGGAGTCATTTACTTATTTAATTGCCCCAGATGTAACCTGGGGAAATATGTCAGATCCACCCGCAGGTTGTTAAAAGTGAGATTGGATTCTCATCGAGGCGTGAGTTACAGATCAGATGTTAAGTTAGCAAACCCAGAGTTCTCTTGCATACGTGAACATGCAAAGAAATGTAAATTCGATGTTAATTACAAAGAATTTAAAATCATAAGCCGAACTCATAACGACCAACAACTAGCAATTTTAGAATCGCTTTTTATTAAACAACTTGTCCCCCAGTTATATACTCAGACCATCTCAATACCTCTATGCCTCTCGTACGTGGTCAACTCTCTTCCTTTTTACTGTACTTACAATTTCATGTTATGTAAAAACTTTTTTTTTTTTTTAATCGGAGTCTGTTTTTTTAATGTCAGTTTCTTTTATTATATAGCTTTGAAAAAGGAACGTAAGCAGCTGAATAAAGCACTTAGAAAAGAATAAAGAATTGTCCTTTCCCTCACACCAAATTGCTATATATATTTTATATATATATATATATATAATTAATAATATATTATATTATATATTATATTATATATATATAATACATATTATATATGTATATTATATAATTATATATTATTATATCTATATATATTATGTATATATATATAATATTATATATATATATATTAATATATATAAATTATATATATTATATATATATGCACACTTAGTGTGTCAAGTCATAGTCATTCGTTTATCGTTGTATCTCAACCAAAAGCCCAGATCTGAACCAGCTTTTACTACCGACGGAATAGTTTTTTGTAATGCTAAACTCCCAATGAGAAACAATGTTGTTAGATGATGCCTCGTTGACGTTTTAATAAAAAATGGCAAAGAAGCTGAATACTGTAAATAAAATTTTTTCATGGTAAATTTTCTTACAATAGTGTTTCAAAAAAGGAACTCGATGAAATACTCTACACTTAATGAAAAAAAAATGTCACGTATACAGCATTCCTTGAAAAATCCGTAATGAAAACGCATGAGGGAACGTTGGTGCTCTTGGAAAAAGGAAATAATTAACATGTATCAGCATACGGGTTAGGAAAAACAGTTAAACATTTGTGGGAAAAAGACCTAGCGACAGAATTAATCTTCTACCTCACCCTCAAGTATCAAAGTCCCTCTTTTCGGGCCATCCTTGGTCAATCAAATGGGCCCATTTTTACAAGCTAACTAAAACTGCAACTTTCTTGAAAAACACATTTTTGATTGTATTATAAGATTTCGGCTTAAAATCCAAGCACTGAAATACTAGTCATCTCAGAGCATTGTGTTTAACAATTCTAAAAGCAAATAAGCAAGTGGATCATCTGTAGAATAGATGTCAATTCTGATTTCAACCAAAATCATATCCAAGTCAGTAAACTTTTTGCTGAATATCGCTTGATTAATCGTTTTCTCGCAGACCTACTATACAAGGAACTGGCTCTTTATCCACGGTCAAAAAGCATTAAGAAGCTGTATGTTAAATGTATATGGCCAACAAGCATTCTGGACACATCTTATAGAAATCCACTCTCTTACTAAAAATTACATAACACTCAATATCTGATGCTGTTAAATCTGTCTCCCTCCCCTCCTTTCCTGCTAAATCTGTGGGTGTTTTCTTCAAAACCACCATGAGAACCATATAATTTCGAATCAAGGACTAAGGGATGATATAATATGGCCTCTTCAGCGGCCCTATTCGCATCGCTGCCCTCAAAACTCAAGGAATCAACTGTTTTCGAATATTCTTACCTTTAATCAGAATTATATACTATAACACGGTCATACTACAAACCATAAGAACGGTAGGGAATGGTTTCTACTGCTAATGAACGAGGTTTGTTGTAATCGCTGTGCGCTACAGATGAATGCACACTGATCAATGAAGATACCTAAATAAGAGACAGTTTTCGCCAAATTTTGTTTCGTTTCACCTTCGCAAGAATTACGATGCCCAGAAACCATTGTACACGAACACTGACGAAACTATTCAAAGAATAAGGATAAAAAGAATGTGTGAATTTATCAATACTGAGAGATACCGGTAGCATTTTGTCTGTTAACCTTAACATCACCGCTGGAATTACAACGAACAAAGATTGAAATTCAGACAACAGTGCATTATTCAGCCAAATGTAAATTTTGGAAGGCTAAAAAACAGTTCACTCATTGAAACATAACGACACGCCGCTGCGATATATGTTCATCATTTCAAGAACGTTACGGAGCTGTCTATCTTGCTTCAATTAAATAAGCCGGAAGTACCGCAGGCGGAAATGACCGAGAAGGACTTCCCAGAGAAGCAGGCCATCAGCGGAACGATTCGCCTTCATGTGGTTGTTGCCAACTGTACCGACACATTTCTTTCCTTCCTTGCCAAGAAAGGCAAGGTGGTGCACAGCAAACAAGGGAGCGAGCAGACGCACGCTCACTTTGCTTATGAAGGTCAGTGAGTATGAAAGCAAGTGATAGTTGGCTTAAAAGTGAAAACGAACGCTCAGTCCCGAACACACCCACCAGGGAGCCTGAAGAGTAACATTATCAAGCACATTATGATAATTATCACGGAACTTATCATCAACGGCTTCGTTCTAGAATGATTTGCAACAGGCATGAACCGCAATTTAAAATTCTACACCAGATCTAAGAGTAGATATGAATATGAGTGACATTTCATTTAGTAAAAAAAAAAGAATGTTACCCAATGCACACCTCCATCGGAAGAATGATCCGCAATATTTTCATCTGTAATGAAATACGTCACCACAATGCCTTCAGTGTTCTGAGTCAGCTGTTTTAACAAAATTCTTAGTTTTCTCAGATACTGTCAGGAAAGTTACACAGTCAAGAACAAAAGAAACTCTAAGAAGGTCATTTCACTGTAGTTTTCGGCATATGCCTCTGCTTTTGATTCCTTTAAAATGTTAAAAGGCATAAGTTAAAAAAATTCTAAGTTCGTAATAAAAGCAATAAATATCCCAGCAAAATTCAATTGTAGACACTGTTGCCCAGGCCCTCTTGGAAGAGAGAATGTCATTCGAATACCAAAAAATATCACAAGAAGAAATACAAATATGGAAGACCCCCTTTGCATGAACTGTTCCTTGGACTGCACGGTAAGCAAGCTGCATCGGTGTAAAATACATGATTTGAAGGGAAGTTCCTACAGCAGAATTAGTCTCTAGAGTTACAGAAGTGCAGCAAAGGCTTTGAAGTTGATGAAGTGAAGGATGTGCCATGATTAGAAGAGAGTTACCGGCATAAACTATGATATGACGTAATGTTATTGTTTTAATAAGACAGCATATCTATTGCGCAAATGTACTATGTATGTATGTATGTATGTATGTATGTATGTATATATATGTATATATATATATATATATATATATATATATATATATATAATATATATATATATATATATATATATATATATATATATATATATATATATATATAATATCGATTAAAAGTAGAGTAACATAAGTGGAGAAAATCTTGTGCTATTCCAATAAAAGTCATATTATAAAAGGTTAATGATCATTGATCCTAATTTTCCCTTACATAAAAAAAATAGATTGTGTAAAGAATTAAAGGCAATAGAACTTTTTTTAATTTTATTTTTTGCCAAATATTAAAGAAAAACTACACAATACTTTTAGGGGATCCCGGGGCATCATTTTTAATTCATGAAGCGCTTTCGCCGAGATGAATTGGGAATATTTACCCCATTTCCAAGAACTTGAAGTGAATACCTCAAAAAGCAACCCTTCTCATAACACCTTTTTGAATATTTCGCGAACCTCCATTTTAGGAATCTTCCCCGGTTCATTCAGGTTCCGTAAAATATCAATCTTAATTAGTACCGCAAACTTAACAGGTCTTTGGCTCCCGTCACTTTCTAATCCTTGATCAAATAAATTTGTTCAAAGAAAATACTGCCATACCACATCATAATATTAGCTCATTACCTTCGCATAAATAACAGCATATCCCCAATTTCCGGGAACCAACAGTCCTACACCACTGTAAACAGTAATTCGTTACTGGTGGCTCTTTAGTCATCTGTAAGCCTCAGTCATTATCTCAAGACAATTCCTTTATTCAGTGAGCAGTCATGGAGTATTCATTCCCACCACAGTGAGCATTTTATGCTGGAAGCCACACAGGCTGTAAGGGTAATTACGAGGAAATTGCGGAAAAGAAAAACACTGACCATCACAGCAAGTACTATGTTAATTCGGATGTTCCACACCGAAAATTGTCACTGGACTCTTTTTTTAGTACATTTAGAAGTCATACCAGGTCGTACAAATAAACAATGAACCGCAAGTTATTCGTTATAAAGGTATGGGTGAAAATGGAAATACTAACTTTCATACTAATGCATAAACAGGAAAATCTGTTCTAACGATAACTACTACACGACCGGCAGCAGCTGCACAATCTGAAGGTACTGAACTGAAGGGTTCCTAGACTACCTAACTCTCCCAGCACAAAGATATATCAATCTAAATTTCAACCAGCGCAAAGTTATGAAAACTGGTTGATTACCATATGATGACGGCAATCATCCACCTCTGATGAACAAAGAAGGACACCTCATGTCATAGGTGCTTAAACTCCCAACTATTCCATGCCCCACCCGCCCCACCCCTATCTGCCACACATACACATACATCATATATACAGCACATATGTATTTGTATAAATAAATATACATTGTTTTTTTTTTATGTATTTTCCGGGAAGAGTAACTACAAAAGGTGAGTGCTCCACACTCGTTGACCTGCGCTCTGAATCTGACTCTGAGCGACAAACATGCCTTACACTGTGGTACACAAATGCACAAACTAACGAATTCACAAAACACATAAATTTGACTCAAGAATGATCAGATTAGGATCATATTAATTCATGTCTTGAAAATTAGTAAAGATAATGATAAACATTAAATATTAAAAAGATGTTAACTGACGACGTCTATCACATAAATGACATCGCTTGGCTGTTTAGTCTATTGCGCCTGCTGACCTAATGACAACTGTGACTACCACTTCACTCCACTGCTTTCTCTTTCTCCCTTCATATTAATCATATGTAATGTATCATTACATATTTACATACACACACACACACACACACACACACACACACACACACATATATATATATATATATATATATATATATATATATATATATATATATATATATCTTTTTACCATTAGAGAGGGTGGTACCTAAAGAGGGTAACCTTCTGGTTCTAAGCAAGTCTTACAAGAATCAAGTTGTTGGTCCTATGCCCTTCTCCACCCTTGACGCAACCTGCCACTGCCGACTAACTACCCAGTACTTAATTCACTACTTATGTCAGCAGAATTTACTACTTATGTCACCATAGACACAATGGTGGTTCCTGGACAACTGCCACATGGAAAACTGTCGCCCACCGAGCTACCACCAGACAACTGCTACATGGAAAACCGTCACCCAAAGAGCTACCACCAGACGAACTACTGCATAGAAAACTGTTGTCCAGAGAGCTATCACCAGACAAATGCCACAAGGAAAACCGTCATCCAGAGAGCTACCACCGGACAACTGTCACAGGGAAAACTGTCACCCAGAGAGCTACTAGCAGACAACTGCCACATGGAAAATTGTTGCCCACCGAGCTACCACCAGACAACTCCACATAGAAAACTGTTGTCCGGACAGCTATCACCAGACAAATGCCAGATGGACAACTGTCAACCAGAGAGCTACCACCAGACAACTGACACTGGTAATCTGCCCACAACCACTGCATCGCATAGCGAAAAGGTATATCAAGTGCACAAAAAAACTGTAAACTGTGTGATAAAGAATACTTATTGCAATTTGTCTAAAACCTCAAATGAATTTCAGTTTTGAAATAATGAAAAAAATAACATAATTTTTAAAAATATGGAATTTTATATGTCCAGAAATCACTTATTTCACACAATCACTCTACGAGTAAACAGTAATTAAAAATAATCAGCAATTTCGAAACCGAGTATCTATTACACTACCGAAAGTATATTCAATAATGACAAAACGTCATTCAGTATCAGGTAAAATATAATTATCTGTCAAATTTCAACACCTTAAAGTTCATTAATCTAAATTTAGTTAGACTTTGATACAAGTCGTCCCCCACCCCCATGGACTTCATTTAAAGCCAACACAAATCAAGATAACCTGCGTTTGATGGTTATGTCTACATCAAACACAAAGGATTGTGGCTTGTTATCTGGCATTATATTATAGGGAATATGAACGCCATCGCCATAAAAATGCGCAGCCAAAGTATAAATAAGCAAAGAATTAGTCAGTCAACTTTATAATATTAGTCGACAGGATGTTTTATTCCTATTTATGGAAACAGCCCCAGAAAAATTATAACTCAGGCAGTATAGAACATATCTCAAGGAGTTTCTATAAATTTACCATCTATTAAATCATATTTGGCGTGCAATAAGAAGATAAAGGCAAGTTGTATGTGTCAACCTATTCCAGACAAGAGTTGGTCCTTCTCAATGAATATAAAAAGATGGGTTATGTAGAGAACTTTTTGCTTTATGATGGTGGACCAGCTATAAATAATTTCTACTGTGACAAATATCAATCTCCAGGAAAACTTGACTTCTTGGTTCTGCGATGGAACATTCAAAGTTGCACCAGCACTCCTATACCAACTTTATACAATTCTGTGCCTATGCCTTGTTATCCAACAAATGACAAGATACCTATACAGATCTTTTCTATCAACCTCTTACTATCACCTCCAGGCTAATCCCTAATACCCAGTGGGATCAATTTTGTTATCTAAGTGGTGAGATGAGGGTGTTAATCTATGAGGCACAGAGCCATAATATTAATACACAGAATATCACTACTATAGCAATGAAATAGATTTGCTTTTCAATGGAGCTCCAACGGAAGGTCTTGTACTTGAAAGGACGAGATTCTGAAATCCAGTCTCTACTAGGTGTTCCATTATCAATCAACTTTCTCACTGTTACATGTTTTCAATAAAAAACTTAATGAGTTTTTCAGTGCATTATACACTTATTGCATACATCTAGTCCATTCTTATATGGTTAACCATATTCTAGTTAAGAAATATGCTATAATTTAATTAGACATTATTTATAAAACTAGTCAGGCAAAAATTAGTTGTCCACCAAACTAAGAGTATTAGCTCCAACTTTCCTATTGTAACTATAGAGTACTAACAAATTCCTATTTTTCTTTACCAGAGTAATTTTCATTCCTAATTATTCCTTGCTAATTACATCATATAATCTGTGGTTTTATCCTATCTAATTACATTGAATAACCAGTGGTTTTTTCCGTCTAAATAACTTGAAGAGTAGTCTTTCTTAATGTGAAAGGTTGAAGGTTCATTAAATCAGAGTTAACTTAACAGAAACTCAAAGGAAATTCTATTTTATATTACACATGTGAATAAAGGCATATAGGTTTGGTGATTATTCACGTTCTTGGTTAATACTGAAAGTTAAGCAGCATTTGGGCTGTTGAAAGGAAAGCTAAAATTAGCATGCCCAATGCGCCCTTGTTGAGTTAAGAGTTTCAAGGCTTCAAATCTAATTCCTCAGTATGTGATTTTCACCAGAAATTGCCCGATAAGAGAAGTTAAGTAAACATGGGTCGTGCGAGTACTTGGATGGGTGATTAACAATGAAATGTACGAAACTATCAGCACATCATCTTGATCATCCAAGGACCTAGAACGCTTGCTGAGAACCAGAAGTTTTACATCTTCAGTGGCATTCATTGATGGTGGAAGGCATAATAAATACGTTTTCAGCAAAGTTTAGCAATGGTTACTAGGTCAATATTCAGACGGATGACCACCAAGCTACATATGTCACTGTCAGCAAGTATTCATCTTGCACATCCAAAGCCTAAAATACTTGGTTAAACTGCAACCTTCAATGCTTTTAGAGGTACCTCCCTCAATAGGAAATGGGCATGAAACATTCATTATATGACTGGTTGTTTGGTAAGCTGATTAACTGACTTATGATTCCTAAAACTGGCATCACAACACTAGAAATGGATATTCCTGGTCTAACATAATGGCTTAATACTTTCTGTTTAATCCCTAGGAATGTTATGCCCTCAGTTACCTTTAATGACGGGATCTCTTCTTCCGTGCTATACAGATTGCAATTTTGTCAAGAGGACTACTGATTATCTTCTTTATAACATACACTATGCTCTGGTTCACTACAACTTCTGAGTGCATCATCAGTTGGGGTGCAAATATTATTCCCTTGGAGTGATTCCAAAAAGCAAGTACCAAGTAGCCTACTTTTAACTCCTCCTATATGTGATTTTTCGCTGAGGCCGATTCTACTGTCAGTTTTCATCGGCCTTCAGAAGGTATCTTAGGCCTTCATGAAGTAGTAAGAGCAGACTTTCAAATGTTCACCCACTATCCAACCCCACAATTAGGGTGGCCAAAGTGTAGTAAGCCAAACCTGCTTCTCAAGACTGAGAGTACTAGAAGCATACACTCATCCCACCCTAATCATATTATGGCAAACCTGACAGAAAGCCAAGAGTCCTATCCTCACAACCAGACACCTCTGAATCCATGTCCCAGCTCCATAGCATCATCCCGCCCTTGAGCTATCATTGTGATATATCTCTCAGGTACAAACATTACTGGGTAGTTGATGATCCTACCACAATACCATTATTCGCATCAGATTTAAACCCCAGTCCCAGCTATGATACATTTTCATATTCATCAGGTTAAATAAATTTCACAAAATGGGAAAAATTCCACAGAACTTAACCCCAATTCATATGTAAATATGTGAATATATATATATATCATATATATATATATAATATATATATATATATATATATATATATATATGACTCATGGATTCAAACCAGGGAACTAATTCCAGGGTTTTGAGGGCCTCCTCGCCATGTCAATGTGGTCCCAAGTCGAGGGGATTGTCCGGTAAGCGAAGTTACGCAACATTCGGTCTAGTCAGTGCTTGGATGGGTGACCAATAAAAGTCAGATTGTCTGCACATATATGTCTATTAAATATCTAACTAACAGGATGTGGGCAAGCAACCTCAATCCATATAAACTTGTTGAGCACCTGACAGCTGCTCCCCAATAGTAGAGCCATAAATAACTGTAAATAATCATTAACACGGGAGGCTGTATTGCTCGATGAAGCTATTATTTACTTTTACAATTTTCTGGCAACTAGTCAACATTTATGAACTCTCTATGTCTCTATGAGTAGGCAGTGCAGCTTCATCATTTCGTAGAACCAGCTCCGATCAGCTTGACACTCATAAGGTATGAGTATGATATTTTCTTGCAATAATTCTTTTTACCCTCAAGTACATGCCAAAAAGAAATATGAAACTTGAACAGAACGGACAGTTGACCAATGTACCATAAAAAAAAAGTAAGAAGCCAGTTTTTCCAGAGCACAAGACTTTGAGGCAATTAAAGGAAAGGCAATTTTCTTATGATGCAGAGAATATTTGCCAGAAGCTGATCAGTTCTTGGCTTAACAGTGTTGTGTATTGCATAATATATCATTTAACTGATATGAAGCAAGCCAAACCATTGCCTTTCAAAGCAAGTTTCCAAAGAATAAAATGTACAAACAAGAAGAAGGAGAAGGAGAAAGCAGAAGGCGCCATCAAATATTAGCAAAAATCCTTTAATGAATCGGATAAACGATTAGTGCGCGAGCGCGCGCATACAGGCTACGCCCGTATGAGCATCAACTGTGAACATAACACAAAAAACATATTCTCGCTCACTCATAACTTCCGGCCCAGTTGATTCCGGAAGGAATCTGTCCGAACTGATAAACAGTGGTCAATGCCACTTCTCTGGTTACAAGCATCAATTTCTTAACGTCAACCTCCACTGTGTTTCACAGGGAACCATTCGCGTTACGCTATAGTAAGAGACAACGCCCATTTCAACGCTAATCTATATCCTCATCTTGAATACAAAATCAGTGACCGGCCAAATATGACGTCCTTTGCTTACAGCATTTCCAGTCAGGGCTCGCTTGTAGTTAAGGCAATCCCGTCCTTCAGTCACAGCAATTACATTATAACATTTCCGTGAGAGAGATATGGTCTTCTAGAAACATAACCCCGCTGCCATCGTGGGAGCGCTTACTTTGACCATAAAAGTATGCTTTGACGCATGGAATTTCGTAGTCGTCGACAGCTGCTTCAAGTGGTATTTATCTGGAGGTATCCTCTTATCGTTCACCATACCACACGAGTCATTATGTAAAACATGCTTTCGTCTTACTATTTAAACTGCAATGTGAATCCATATATTCATTTTTTTTCTGAGCGTAACAACAATAAAGTACATTTGATATAAGCCATGGTTAGCTGTTGCGTAGCCCAGACAAGGGTCCGCCTCTGTTATCAATCGCAGAATGACGATTTACTTCTTGGTTTGAACTTCAGTTTGGTAAGCAACGTTCCTAAAGACGAGACTTGCCATTCCAGTATATACTATTAAAACTACCGTCATTTTTTACGATATGGTACAGCAATAATACCGTAATTTCAAGGGTTTTTGTAAAAGATGACAAGATTTACGTAACACTTTATTTGCTTCTGCAACAATTAAGTTTTTGGTTCGGTTTCAACTTCTGTCATAAGGATTGTGAGAAAAGCAGCACGAATGGTTTTGTGGAAAATATATACACCATTTCACATCTTCATCCTTGTCCACCATACGTAAGATAATCGTTGGAGGAAATCAAAGGCAGACAGGTTTGTCTTTTGTGCATTCGGTATTATCACCTAAAATAATGGAACTTACATTGTTAGTACTCTAATTTAGGATAATACTCGGCTCGTTAGTTTGGAGGCTCATCAGTACTATATATTTAAATAATTAAACGCAGTAGTTTCATTCAACTCTTCGTGGTATCCTTACACATACTTTTTTATGAAAAAAGTAGTCGTCCCCGGGTATATATACTTTTACATAGTAAACTTTTATTTTATTTTATTATTTTTTTTTACTTTAGTTTAACCAGACCACTGACTTAATATTAACTCTCCTAGGACTGTCCCGAAGGATTAGACTTGCTATTTAAAAAATAAATATTTACTATCTAGAAAACAAATCATTATCTAAAAAATAAATATTTACTATCTCGAATATATTATAAATTACTATAATAATATTATATTTCATCGTATACATGATCAAATTTAAGGAATTTTAAAATATTAAAAAGTGAAAATTTGCCACTTTCTGACAATATTTCTTTAATAGAATATCTTCTAAATAATATGTCTCTGGGGTCTATATTTTGGACAGATTTTAAAAATATGTTTTACTGTTATTTG
>NC_087203.1:12484127-12516627 GCF_015104395.2 Macrobrachium nipponense
ATGGCTAGGGGTTAGAGGGTTAGTGCTACTGGCAGAGATCAGGCTGGCTACCTTCTTCTGGGTAGGTGCCAGGATCATTCTGCGAATGAGTGCGACACTGTACCTCGGGCACAGGTGTCAAGGAGAGCATGTGGCTCTTTTGTGTTAGTTTGTTAATGATTGGTTACGTCCCTTCTTCTTCTTCTTATTCCTCCAGGACCTGGCTATACCAGTCCTAGGAGTAGACGGAGGCACCGACTCTGGGGAAAGGCCAGAAACGCCGGCAGGAGCAGAGGCAGCGGTAGCCTGAAGGATTTCAGGAGAACACCCTACTTCGGTCTCTGCAGCAACCGTCGTAGAGGTGGAAACCTACTGCAGGGAGGCCCCACCCTCAATCCGGCTGCTGCGACAGCTGTCGTAAGGGGAAAACTCCAGGCTGACTCCTGGTCGGGCAGTTCCTGGTTTTCCAGAGGAGGTATGAAGGTGAGGTCTGCCGGAGGTTCATCCTCGGGCGACAGAGGTAAGGATGAAGAAGAAGGAACTAGTGATTTGGCCATGGGCTGTGGGTAAGCTCCATGCCTGTTGGAGGATCTCCTGTAGGAGGATCCTTGATAACGGTTACGCGCGCTAGCTCGGGGCCAGGCGCAGAGGTCAAGTTCGGTGGTGGCTCTACGTCCAGGCTGGACGGAGCTTGGCACTGCTTCAGTGCTGCCAAGTGTTTCGCACTGGCAGAGAGTTGAGGTCGACTGGACCTGTGACGGGTACTGGAGGTGCAATACCTCTCAGCGTGCCCTTGGAAATGGGAGACAGAGGCTCCTGTCTCTTTTGGAAGGCTAAGCCTTGTGGAAAATGGACAGTGTCCGCTGCTGGTAGTCGGCTAGGGCACCTAGGCCAATTCGTGGAGTGCCCTATTACGTTGCAGGTTTTGCAACGGAACTGTGAATGGTCAATCTCCCTCCTTGGTAACGGGGGAGACTGTTGGTGGACGTACTTCCTGGAGGAAGTAGAATTGCGATGGCTCCTTGCTTTGTAGTGATTTGTGGTGGGGCTAGGACCCCTAGGCTTTTTGAATTTTGAGGGAGACTTCAAGTCCTTGCCCTAGGAGGAGGTCATAACCTCCTGGGATGTAGCTTGCAACTGCAAGGGTACAAACTTTGGAGAAATGAGGTCGGGTGACTCTTCAATGCACGGTTGGAAGGATCAGCTTGATATGGTTGATACCTTCGATGGTGATTAGTTGTCGTCTATCGACGGTAGCCCACCCTCGGGGGATTCTGTCTTCCCGTATCAGGGAGATTTGAGCGCCAGAGTCGTCGTAGGCTCTGACGTGGCTTGGCTGATAATGACTTTGGAGGGGTGCAACAGTTATAGGGCCCTTAGCTGGGGGTCCTAGAGAAGAGGGATTAGTAATGGCCATTGCGACGGCAGGAATATTGTGGTTCGCGCACCCTCCGTAGTTGGCAGACATGTGACCTTTGCGGCCACAGTCTCGGCAGAACGTGTTCCAGAACCTCTTCCGTGGCACTGGATGATAAGACCGAGATGGCCCCACAGGTTGCGAATCTGCGGAGTCACCAAGGCTGGCAGTGTGCTCTGGCACAGGTGAAGAGTCCTCTCTGGCAGTGATGTGACGTGGGGAGGTTAAGGAAACCTCCGTTGAATCATCTCGGAAGCAAGTCCGGGGTTAACTGGTGGGATACCTCTTCCAAAGTGGAGGAGGTAGGCGGTAAAATGGTAAGAGGCTGAGATGATGCGGGAGAAACGTCTGGCTCTGACACTGGGTCAGGGCCAGGTTCACAAATAAAAGGGATGTCTGGGACATCGGAGGCACTAGCCTCTGAATCTAAAATTGAGGGTTGATTATGAGGCATGCTGCAGGGATCCGGTGCATCTGGTAGTGGGAGCTGCGTCCAGGGGAGATACGGCTTAAGTAGATCTCGGCCTATATTACCTGATATAAACATCATGGAATTGGTCAACTACGGCCAGGCGGCCACAAGTGTGGTTTCCTTGGTCACCTGGTCCAGAAAGGGCCCAATTTTTACATCAGAGGACCGAAGGAACAGAATAGAGGTTACCGTCAATCCATTCAAACTGAATTTCTTCGTTCGTCTGGATTTTGGCACCCCTAGGCAATGCCTTTCTGGAAATAAGGGAGACCTGGGCTTCGGTGTCGGCCATGACTTGTACCCACTGATAGGCCGTAGGAGACTGTTCATCAGGCAGGGCTACATGGTAGCCTTGGAGAAGTTCACCCTGGAAGCTCTCCTCCCAAGGTAGAGACCGACTTGGGCACTGGTCGGAATCCACAGCATGCCCACGCACACAACAAGTGGTGCAGAACCTCCGCAACCACCTCTTACCGGGAGTCCAGCTCATGGTCTGGGGCTTGGAAACTAGCAGAGAGATTGCGTCATCTAGGAGAGCTAGCTCATGCTTTCTCTCTTCTTCTCTTTCCTTCCTCTCTGCTTCTCTTTCTTTTCTCTCTGCTTCTCCGGCTTTCTCCTCTGCTTCTCTTTCTTCCCTTTCTTGCAGGCGCGCAGCAGCCTGCTGCGCCTTTATCCCACTGGTCAGTGCTGGTCCAGTGTAACCGGCCTCCTTGCCCAGAGTTATGAGGGCTCCGAGCTTCTCTAGCTCTCTGGCAAAGAAGTCGCGGGAAGCAGGGGAAGACATTTCCCTTAGGCTGCAGTAGAGGCTCTGATGAAAATGAAAATAATGGCCAGGAAAGGGTACTGAATGGAATAGGAGTGCCTACTGTGGAAAGTGGCACTCACTTGGAAATGGGTTCTGCAATGTGGTAATGAAAAGTGAAAAGACTGGGTGCTCGGTGGCACTTTGTGAATGGCACCTTCTGCTGAGGTGAAACAATCGAATGAAGTGTGCTGTGTACGTCACACTTACGGGCGTTCCCAACTTGGGAGACGTTGGAATGGGCTACCTGTAGGTCCAATACAGGTGCACGGCACTTATGAGGAGGCGTTCCTTGGTTCAGTGATCCAAAAATGGTGGATACTCTATAATGAATGAGCGTTCCGTAGGACGGACACGCAGGTATAGGGCTACCTGTACGTCTGTACAGGTGCGCGGCACTTATGAGGAGGCGTTCCTTGGGCAGCACTAGTAGTGCTGGTATTGCGGCACTTTGGGGAGGCGTTCCCTTAGGATGGTCCGAAAAGATCAATGATCCTCGTACACGGACATAATGAATTGGGCGTTCCGTAAGGACGGACACGCAGGTTTGTCAGCACTTAGGGCTGGTATTGCGGCACTTCTGCACGGGAGGCGTTCCCTTGTTGAGTGTTCCGAAGATCACTGACCCTTGTACACGGACACACTAGTTACTTGGGCGTTCTGTAAGGGCGGACACGCAGGTTTAATGGCTACCTGTACAGCCTGTACAGGTGCAATGGCATTTATGGAGGCGTTCCTTGGAGCACTGGTATCGTGCTGGTGTGTCCCGGACACTACATGCAGTATACTTAAATATACTGAAGTGAAATGGCACTGCTCATGGCAGAGTGTAATGGTGGAGGAGAGAAAGTAAAAGGTGGGAGATACTTCAGCAGCCAGTCGATTGGACATGTCAAGAATTAGTGGCACTGTAAAATGGTAAGACCTGACGTGCACTGGTGGTGGCCAGTCCTAAACTGGTAACGACTTCCCTGTCTGGAAGTAATGAATTTGCGTGGCACACTGTGCGAATTGTGCTTGCGGTATACGCAAGTCTTTCGTGATAAAGAAAATGAAAAGACCACTCGGGTGTGAGAGGTGGACAAAGAGGCAGGTAGAAGTGTACTGATTTTTATTACGTTGTTGTTGTTTAAGATTAAGCTGACCTTGTGCCAGCACGGGCTCTTGCTCACAGCAGCCCGTAATATTACTGTCAAGGGAAATATAAATATACAGTATGCGGACGGAAATGTGGTCACCGACCCGCGAGAGAGTAAAAGTGGGTCGGCGAGACCCGATTTGTGTTTCTTTAGAGACATAAAATACAAAATATAAAAGTACACAATAGTGGTTATACAAGCTTTATACACTGACGGAAAGCCCGCTGAATGCTCTCTCAGGGGGAAGTAAGAACAAACGCGAATGATGAATTATGTACAGAGAAAATTATGAATAAGCGTTGTCCTTACACGGGCAACGACAGGTAATGGAATTTTAGGAATGCTCAGTCCCTCGCTGAAGTACTCGGTAAGAAAATGAAATAAATAAATGCTTGCAAACTGCAATGGACACAGGCGCGTACGTATCACGCTGTGTAAATGAAAGACACAAGAGACTAAAATAAGGTTAATTCGGCATGCTATAATTAATGGTAAGATGTAGTACTCTTGCTTCGTGAATACTGTGTTCTGGTTTTCTCTCTCTCTCTCTCTCTCGGAGAGGGTGAAAAATGATATATGAATGAACTCCCTTATATTTGAATTGAACTACTAATGTTAGTTTAATATGACGCAACTTGCGTTAAATGATTTACTTACGTTAAACGTTTACTGAAAGAATTGCTTTTGGATAACGTTTTATGAAAATGATAACGCGCTCGTGGTGAACGATTTTTACGTTAATGTTAGGCGGCTTGCGCTTATGAAATGATTTGCGTTTCAATATGAAATTTTACAAAGACGCGTTTTACGTTAACAATTCTTGCAGTGACTCTACTTTTAAGATTTACGTTAACTTTACGTAAGGACAAGTGAAAAATTACGGTAAGGATTTGAAAACGATGTTAGCAAACAATTGTAAATGAGGTTACCGTTAAGTGAATGAAATTTTCGCTCCGGCAGCGCGAGGTGAGTGAGCGATGCGAGGTGAAACATGTGAGCGAGCTGGGTAGCGCTGCTAGCGCACAGCATGTCGTTCAAACAGCTGATTCTCTGTAAATGCGAAGGCAATTTACAACACAAAATTCTACTTTCTTATTCAAGACGAATTACGTTATTTCTCTGGCAGGACGATAGATACTAGTACCGAGATCGATATTATTTACGTTAAAACTTGCAGGACTTACGTTACTTGCTTAAATTGTTTAGGTAATGTTTAAAGGGATAAAAACATGGCTGCCGCTGTGAGCAAAAACGAAAGCTGGTTGAGACCGCGCAGGCGCGAAAATGCTCTTAAGCTGAATTTAACGCGGAGGAGCGAGGTAAGCGGTTACCAATCACTTGGAATGAAAACTAAAAAAAAGTTTAAAAAATGGATTTCCCTAACATATCACAGATCAAAAGAATTTGTACACTTCTTTTGCCGTAACTATTAGTAAAACCTCCTAACCTAGCTAGGCTTTCTAATACAGCAATAACCCTGGCAAAGCACTTCCTAGTTTGGATCTGTTCCTTTCTGGCATCTATCTGCACACGTGTTAGTGCTCGTTTCGACAACAATGCGATTTACAAAATAGAATTCGCTCGGCGCTCTGGCCGTTTCAATATAATAATATTTCACCTTCACATTTGTTTAACACACTTCGACAATAAAAATACTTAAACGGTACCTTAACCTAACATTGGTTACAGAATAATCATATTAATGAATGGAATACCTTACCGTGAGTCAGTGTGTCTTCTTTCCCTGCAAGTGTGCTTGATTTGCTTTTTGTAACTAATTTACAGTTTACGTTTTACAACGGATAACGCGATTACAAGCTTTTTTTAAAGCAAGCTAGGTTCATATCCTCGGCGAAGGTCGACAATGTTACGTATATAGGGCCTTGTGAGAGACTAGATACGTAACGGAAGTAATTTAGGGATTTCAAGAGGGAATTGCTTGAACTTACCGTAAACTTTCTTTAGAGGGAAGGTCGCCAGAAAACTCAGCTCGTTACTTTAAAACTATTTATTTACAAAAAGGCCCGTGCTGGCCTGGAGAAAAGTTAAATGATATTGGCCCCCACGTTGGCTTATAGTCTCATTCAATTCAAGCTGATTTTCATTCACTTGGGTTAATGCACACTTGCGGCAGAGAGACGGCACGTGACTCATGGAATCTGAAAAAGATCAGATAAACGAGATAAAAAAAAGGAAAAATGACTTCTTGCTTTGATTAAGGCTGATTAATTCTCTAACATTGGGGAAGGTAAACTCGAATGGTTCACTGAGGTATGCACGAAAACTTGGTCTTTAACAAGTCACAAAGGGAGCACGTGGCCCGATGAGGACAAAGGGCTTCTGATGTAGTAAGGGGTAAAAATGAGAATTGAAAATGAATTTAGCAAGAGTCGTATGGTAGTAAAAGGTGCTGGGTTGAAGTTTACACTTTCAGACGTACCTTTATGCAATATTCTGTGTATCCTTGTAGAAGAATGCGGCCTGACCTCTGTTCAGGTCTGGGGTTCGTGTCCACCAGCACGACGTGGGTAGGCCTAATTTTGGGAGGCTGGCAATTTGACCTCTGTCCGAGATCACGTCTCGCAGCCGACTGAGGGCGATCCTGCTTGTTTTCGAATCACGGGGGCTTCCAAAAAACCGCCCTCGAGCATTGCCTGAAAGGTTGGTAAACACAACGCCAGCAAATTGGGAAGGAAAATAGGTCTTATTGTAGAAGTCCCTAAAATCCATCTCGAAGCCTAGCTACTCTTGTGACCTGCCTCTCTTACCCTAAGCTTCCGTCAGACCGGAAATATCATTCCTACGACATACCCACTCTCCCAACAACAGTCGCTTCAGAAGGCATGGCTGCTACTTTTATAATTAAATATAACTAAAACTCTGCTGGGAAGGCGAGGCGTTCTATAGACGTAGCAATATATATATATTATATATATATATATATATAGTATATATATATATATATATATATATATATATATATATATCTTCGGAGATTTCGAGTCCTTTTCCTGGACCCTCGAAAAAATTCCAAATATCATTTGAATGCCCAAGTATGCCATTGCAGAAATTCCGTGTATGAATGAATATAACATATACATATGTAATAATTATATATATATAATTAAATATTATATACTATATATATATATATTTTTTATATATATATAATATAATAATATTATATATATATATATATATATATATATATATATAGTATATATATATATATATATATATATATATATATATATATATAATATAATATATATATATATATATATATACTATATATATATAGATATTAATATATTTATATACAATATATATAATATATAATATATATATATATATTTATATGTATTAAATAATAATATTATATATAATATATATGTTAATATAATTTATATATATATATATTATATATCATATATATATATATATATATATATATATAATATATCTATATACTTATATATATATATATCATATATATATATATCTATATATATATATATATATATCCTATCTATTCTATAAATCTAATAATATATATATATTTATATATTTATATCATATCTACTATATATATATATATATATATATAGATATATATCTAAATATATATATATCCTCTAATCTTCGTTAGATTTCGAGTCCTTTTCCTCGGACCATCGAAAAAATTCCACATATCCATTGAAGAAAGTAATGCATGCAGATTCAGTTGTTTATTCTCTGTTTCTCTGGTGAACTATTTCTGTCAATGCTGAGCTGTAAGGACCACTGAACGTGATAAAAGATATGCCTTTAACTAATTCCCCCACAATTTACTACATTCTAGAAAGACTGCTAAAATCTGAAAGAGAGAGAGAGAGAGAGAGAGAGAGAGAGAGAGAGAGAGAGAGAGAGTCGAAAAAATTTGTTACATTCTGTTACAGTATTTATGCTACATATCATACACATAAAATGGCAATGGAGAGAGAAGTGCAGTACAAAGGTCGCGCCATAAGAAAATAATTTCATCGCCTCCTACATCGGGCGACGCAAAGTCCTGTAAGATTCCGCCACTCATGACCTTCCTGCGCGTTATCTTCCACAAACCTCCCTTATCTCTGGCCTCCCGTCTCTGTCTCTGTTGTCATCCAAGTAAGTCTGGGTCTCTCAACTGATCAGGTGGCCACACAAGCCTATTTGACCTTGAAACGTACAATTATTCTCCAGGGGTTGTGCGTGATGCGAGCATATCCAAGCCGACCCCGTTTACTTTCACCTAACTCGAATCTACACGAGAACTTCCGTGATTCCTTTATAGTATCATAGGTCACTGTTCAGTCGTCTAACTCCTGACATTCTTCTCAAAGTTTTATTCTCACATCAACAAAGGCTTTCAAGGAAAAGTTTTGTTGTCATGCGTGGTTCATGTCCGTTTAGTAATATAGACTGCACAAAACTTTAGAAATATAAATGAATATTATATATACAAAAAAAAAAGTCACATCACATATACCTTCCCTTCAACTACATCGAAGCGCGAAGGGATCGATGGCATCAAATGATCCAACAAACGCCATTAGCAAACAATGAATCAGTTCTAAGAGGAAAAACAAATTCACTATCGTTCCTCCCATTGCAAGCAAAAGTCCACTTAACATGCCTACCAATGCAAGCACACGACGGAACAATTGATCGCGCTCTGGTCCATCGGCATACTCTGCTGGGAGGATTTGGATGACAAGCAAAGCAGCCATCACAGAAGGTTACTTAGCGATTTGTATTGTAGGTTTGTTGGGATTTGAACACTCGACTTAATGCTGGTATAATTACCGCATTTTTACAAAATAGTCATGGACAGCGCATACAGAGAGAGGAGAGAGAGAGAGAGAGAGAGAGAGAGAGAGAGAGAGAGAGAGAGAGAGAGAGAGAGAGAGAGAGAGAGGTAATGTAATCGGTTAATATTTGTCCATTTGCCTGCGGACATGAGTGTGCGTGTGTGTGTATTCTATTAGGTATAAGAGTCACTGTATTTGCCGAATTCCTTATTCGATTATGCAAGTCAACCAAGGCCACAACTAAACCCCAAATTATTTCCTTGTCTTACATAATGATCGCCGGTTATTATTTACATCTAATAATCCACTAAGTATTCTTTGCATCAGTAACTTGGAATATGTGTTAAACTACTTAAAATGTGTTAAGTGTATACGTATATATATATATATATATATATATATATATATATATATATATATATATATATATAAGCTATAGTATATCTATATATATATATATATATATATATATCTATATATAGATACATATAATATATATATATATATATATATATATATATATATATATATATATATATATATATTTATATATATATATATATATATTAGATATTATATCTATATATATATATATATATGAATTATTAATACCCACAGCGTCATTACCCCTCTACTTCCTCAGTGCGCCTAACCCTACAATCATATTGTAGCAGATCCGGAAATGAAGCAGTTTGGTATCACGGCAGCGCTAAATCTTTGGCGAGAGGATTCGAATCCTGTCTGGGAAGGTGATAGCTGCTTCGTTCATTTCCCGGTCGGATATGAACGAATATGTAAAAGTATATGGGGATGTCAATAAAAATTACGTACCAGCATAAAAATTGACACATGTAAGGTACCTGCGTACGTTACTTAAACACCAACGCTACTTCAAACCACACATTCACGCCATCCTCTGACTTTCTACGGGGCTGTTACTTCTCTAAGAGAAGCGCGGAAGACAAGATGGCCAGACACGGAAATGATCTTGATGAGGCCGAAGCCAAACCAATGCCTTCCGACACACTTCAGCCGACACTGGCTATTTCACCACATGCATTTGGCGAATAGCTCAGTCTAATGAATTCTTTCTAATTCATTGAGGAACTGAGAAACTTTATGGGTATCACTGTAATAATGGCGCTGTGATGCCTGTCTGACTGGAATAAATAAAAACTGAATGAACTTATGTCAACAAAATTTAATGTTTCATAGACACAAAATCTCTCTAACTAAATTACAATAGAACTTCAAAATAGTTAGGGTACATTTGCATTTCCACTGACATCCAATATTCGCACATACGAAAATCATGCGTACGTAAAATATGGAGAAAAAGATGCTGTATATTTATGCTATACTTACATATGTTTCACACGAATATCTGGTATGAATATTCAGTGAACAAGTATCCTATGTATCATACAATGGCGGTATGATACTTCTCTTCCAGAATTTGAAGGTGAATACTGTCTGGTTGGTTACTCAATAAAACACGACAAATCACCATCGCTGCTTCAGCTAATTATAAGTAATCAATATTTTTACAGTTATGGTTTTAACAACGCACAAACAACGAGAGAGAGAAAGAAAAAAAAAATATATAAATATATGTATATAGGTATATATACATATATATTATATATATGTGTGTGTGAGTGTGTAAAGTTAAAACAGGATACGTCTCAAGCATAAAAGGCACATTAAAACACTCTGGTTTAATGCTAAGGACTATATTTCGGTGGACTGACTTCCACCCTTATCAAGTGGTGAATGACAGGAGTTATATTAGCGAAATATATAGTTTTAGATATGCCCTTAGCTAAGTGATGCCTGGGGTCACCGCTAAGCCGACGTTGGTTCTGTTAATTGTCTTAATCTGCTTCATCGTTGCCTTAAGGAACATATTGTCTATATGGTCAGAGTCCCAGGCTCCACTGGAAAGGTTGATCCTATTATCTTGTTGTTTTATCAGTGAAGATTCTACAATTTAATATTTGTATCAAGAGCTGCTCTTGTATAAAATTCGGGATGAGTTCCAATCAACGGTAGTGGAGAGCAGTGATGGTTTGGAGACTTATTTTAAATTTGTAGCCTCATCATCCTACATTTACGAGTGAATGTGGTAAGTCGTATACTTTACTATACTTGAAGCTATATATCTTCAAATATAAATTTCCAAAATGTCCGAATCATCCTTGCCCATGGTGATGATTCGGACAATTATTATAATTGATATTTACCTTCGAGTCAGATGATTAATGAAACATAAATACCATAAGAAATGTTTAACTGAAATACTCAAACTCAGCTTAAAATATTATACTCTTCCTTGGTGATTGGCAGACAGAAAATGTAACTGAAATCCACGATGTTTACTGAGAATAAACGTTAAAGTTGGCTTAAAGAATATTGTATCCTTCAAAACAAAAACTAAATTAAATATCCTCGCCAGCAAATGATTAAATAAAACAAATATGCTTGAATTTATTCTCTCCATGAGTTAACACCAAATACAGAATGTAACTAAAATACATGACATTTGTTGTGCCTAAATTTTATTTAATGTTGGTCTAACGAACTTTGAAATACCACTGTTTTCTTTTAATACTATGCTGAACTAGGTTTGAGGTTTGGAAGCATTTCAATTACTGCCTCTTTACCAATAGTTGCTTTATCCTCAATTTATGGAAATGTAAAACTATTGGTAGCAAATTTCTGTAATTTTCTTAAATAAGAAATTTGAAATTCATCATACTCGTCTAAACTGCTGATTAATTTACCTACATAATAGACTTTGCTACATTTAACTGGATTTATTCCAACAAGAACAGTCTCCCTCCTCTGGGAATTAATTAATGAAACCTGGGAATTTATCAGTGAAACCAACTCCTATGTCTTCGATCACCTCTAAGATGTCAGAACAATTATTGCTAAGCTCGGCTGTCAAGAGATCTTCAAGACGATGATGAAGGTCTTCACCATTGGTCTAGTCCTCTGTATCTAACTTTTGAGTATTTTTTCTTGCTTTGTGATGTTCTTATGGTATCAATTTCCAAATTTTATTTCCTTCTTGGCTGGGGATTTTGGCTTTTACTTCAGTTCTTTCTGTTTACATTCAAGCTTTTCTGGAGTGTCCATTACAATCACGCATCTTCCCTGCTTTCTGCCTTTTGCTGTCTCCTTCCTCTCTCCTGCTTTTGGGATTGGTCGAATATTCTCAGGAGAAAACGGCTGTTGTAGGTTGTTGTGCTTGTAGGTGGTGAAAACCCTTCTGGTCAACCGTGTTTCTACTTTCTGCACATAATTCTGTTCTACCTGAACCACCCTTTTCTCTAAACTCCTGAAGTGTATTTTCTACAGCAGCAGCATCCCTTTCCCTGTTGGTTTTCTTCTAACACTCTCGTTCCATGATAGGCTTTAAGGAACTATAATCAATCTGAAGCAAAGGATATGCTATTTTTCTTTGTAATGAAGGGTCTTATGATGGGTTTATGAAGTGCTTTATAAGGTAATAACGTACAGTTAGAAAACTTTTGTTTCTTTGTCGGCAGTCATAATTAGTAAAGCATTTGCTAGGAGGGATGATTCGGACACGTCTGAATCATCCCTACCGTAGACTGTCCGAACCATCCCTCAAAAGCCACATGTCCTTCGAAATTATAGGAGAGTAACAGCTACAAAATCTTCGTCATACAGTACAAATTCACACCCAAACTGATAATCAACTCCCTTATCATATTCACTACACTACACCTTACGATTCAAACCCCAAAAATTACATAGGAAATAAAAACACGAAATTTAACCTACTCTCGCAATTTCACGTGATTTTTCGGAGCTGAGGGCCCTTTCAGTTTTCCAGGATATGTATTGTCCGAATCATCACCGCTCTCCCCTATAGTTGGTGCTATTTATATGATGGAAAATTGACGAACTATGTTGTCCACATCTAACTGATCGTTTATGTTGAGTTCATCTTTCCGAGAGAGATTCAAGGATTTCCCCACCATATTCGCATAAGTGAAGATGAAAGGGTTGGGTTGGCCTAAGGTTTGTGTGATCCCATACTGCAACCGAATTTCTGACGGTAAAAGTTATCACCAATGGAAAAGACCTCTTTTCCCTTGGTGATAACTTTTACCTTCAAAAATAAGATTATTTCCAACAACAACATCTACAAGCGATAAGAATTCAGAATCGTCCTGCATCCTCATAACAGTTCTAGGTGAATTCGTCTACAACAATTTATCTACATATACATTTCATCTACAACAATTCATCTACAAATATAATTCATCTACAACCATTCATCTACATATACAATTCATCTACAACAATTCGTCTACAACAATTTATCTATATAAAAATATATATCTCCAAAAATGAGAGATGCTGAGAGAGCTGTTAGCAGTTAACAAGCAATTACCAGATTTGTTTTCTTAATTACTAAAATACCACTACAGGGCGATTTTCCTTTCTTATGAAAAACAATAACTGTCAGCAACAACATGCTACAGTTTTTACGAGGCTGTTAGCAGTAAACAAGTACTTATAAAAAAAATTTTCTTAATGATAAACTACCACTGCATGGCAATTTTCCTTTCTTAGTTAGAGTAATAAGTATCAACAACAACATTCTTCAGTGCGCTCTATAAGGGTACAAAACAATGCAGTTCCAGCCTTACCAAGGAATTGCAACGAATTCATTTTTCCTGACGGATATACAAAATCTCTCAAAGGTGAGACATTCTTAGCATATGATTCAGGGCAAGGTGATAAACGAATGCTGATTTTTGCTACGAAACGTAACCTTCATTTGCTTTCAAGAAGTAATCAATGGTTTGCCGATGGAACATTTAATACTGTTCCATAGTTGTTTCACCAATTGTATACTTTGCATTGTTTAACAGAAAACGCATCATTACTACTAGTATTTGCTTTACTACCCAACAAATCTGAGGAAACTTATGGTCAGCTTTTACAGAAAATAAATTTTTTTTTACCATCTTGTACTCCTTCAACTGTAAGAGTAGGTTTCGAAAAGGCTATACAGAATGCATTCCTTAAAGAATTCCCTAATATAAACGTCAAGGGGTGCTTTTTTCACTTTTGTCAAAGTGTATTTCGTTCAGTGCAGAGAAATGGTCTCCAGAGATTATACGAAACTGATTCAGACTTTGCTTTGAGACTTCGGATGCTACCTGCCATTGCATTTGTACCAGTCGAAAAAGTTGTCGAGTCATTCGGGATATTTATTATGCGCAAATAATATTTTCCCTGATGACGCGCAGGAGGTAATAGATTACTTTGAGGACACTTGGATTGGGCGCCCTGGCCGGAGAAATATGCGAAGGCCTCCTATCTTTGCACATGAAATATGGAATGTAAATGATGAGGCTTTGCACAATTTACCAAAAAACTACTAATGCCGTGAAGGGATGGCACAGAGCTTTCCAGGTTCAAGTTGCGGCTTAATATCCAAATATATGGAAATTTGTTGATTGTCTGAAGAAGGAGCAAAATTTTAATGAAGCTCGAATAGAACAATATCTCTCTGGGAGGGAGCCTGATACTACAAGAAAACGCTATCATGATACTGCTCAACGGATAAAAAGATTAGTGGAAAATTTCAGCAATACAGATATGTGATTATATTCGTGGAATCGCACATACTTTCTTTTTAAATTTTTTTTATAATGGTTTTCAATTTTTGTCTTCAATTTTGGATGATTTTTTATATAGTTAGTCTTTTTTGGGAAACGTAATAATATTGTGTTTTTTAGATAAATTTATTACGTATTTGTGGAATAGCACATATAACCTTTGTTTTTTAATGTTCTTAAGGTTTTTTATTTTGTACTCAAATACCATACCAGTTACTTTTTAATTGTTTGTATTGTAATTTTATATTATAATTTTTATCTAAAGATATCCATAACTTTTCTTTATGTTTTGCATCTATGCATACAGTAACAATATTGTAACTTTTATCCAAATATATCCAAACTAAGTAAAAGTATTGTAATTTTGATCCAAATATATCCAAAATAGGTAAAAAACATTGTCATTTTTATCCAACTTTATCCTATATAATAAAGACCCTCCTGTATTTATGGTTTTATATATTTAAATATATACCAAAAGCTACCAAATACTAATACTACAAAGGCATATTTACGCTTAAAACAGTATCTAAAATGGAAGGTATTTATTAAAAAGGTGATTCAAAGAATAATGTGGTAACAGACCATTTTCCAAATACACCATTACTGAAAGCAGCAAACTATCCGAATAAATAGTATTAAAATGGGAAGTTTTTTAAGAATATGGTAACAGACCAATTACCCAAATTCATCATTACTGGAAGCAGCAAACTATCCAAATTTATAGTAGGTTACTTAAAAGGGAATTCATTTAAAACGGTAACTCTAAGAATACTTGCGGTCGTTGTTTAGGTCCCTCCCTCCAAACTTGCATTATTTTTCTTTTTTCTATGTAAATATTTTGCCGTAGATGAATTGTATATGTAAAAAGGAGAATTGTATATGTAGATGAACTGTTGTAGACGAATTCGCCGGATACCCCTCATAACTACTGAGCTGTGACTTTCAACAACCATGGCAGATACAGTTGAAGCTAGTATCTTACCTAAATTCCAAGAGCAAATTAAATTGGGACTCTCAGTAAATTAACAACGCAGACGAAGATATCGAAGCATTCTCCACCTCTGCAATTTTCTGTTGATGAAATATTAAAAACAATCTTTTCCAGTCAACAATGACGATTTGTTATAAACGTCAAAATATTTGCAAGTCTTACGCGAAATACCAGTTTCTGTGCAGTAATCAATAATTGTAACTCTAGAGTCAAACCAAAAATATACAGGCCAGCGCTTATGATGTAGTTGAAGATGCAATTTAATTTTTTTCTTTTTCTGAAGAATAAGGTTAGAAACATGATGCGATAAATTATGAACTAACATTTTCCGAAGAGACAAATATGGAGAAGACACTATTTCTATTTAGACAAAACCTCTATCTCATTTCAGCAACCAACTAACGTTTAAAAGTTCTGCTTTTCAATTTCTTTTTAAAGTTGTAATTCTTTCGTGAGCCCGAAAACACAGCAAAGCTTTGTAAAATAAAATGAAATAAAAAACACCTGTCAGCCGGTTCGCTCCCCGTGTGCTCTGTGGGAATTGTAGATCTGTAACAAGCATTAAAATTCTTCTACAGGTTTTGTGTTTCTCAGCTCAAAGCCTTCACTCTTTGACGAGACACAAATTATTTCTTCCCCCCAAACCTCCCTTCTTCCTGTCTAGTATTAACATTTTATACATACATACATACAAGCGCGCGCACACACAGATGCACACATACATAAATGAAATGCTAGGTGTAAGTCCTGGCCGGTTTCGACTATATTCCCAAGATATCAATGAATGGCTTGGACATACACACTTTCCCACGTCTTTCTGCAATTGAATTTTACCGACTCAGTATCCTACATGTATGGTGGAAGGGCGACCATAAAGGGGCATAATTAAAAAGAAACCACATATTTAGCATTGTCCACTTTCTGAAAATTCTTTCAATATATTGTATGAAGCATACGAAAATCTTGATGACAAATGAGGACAAGAAGTGAAATTGATTCTTACCAATTCTGTTAAGAGTAGGAAAAAGACCCCATTTCGACTCAACCTCAACACCCGACCTCCAATTCGGCTCACAGGCGATAAACCCCATAAGCTTGCCTTTATCTTAACCTCATGTACGTTGACCATTAACGACTCCACGGGAAAACCACCAAATATTTCGCTCTACTTCAGAAAAGAAACCCAAATTGGCTCATGAAGAACTCTTCAGATAGCAGAACCACGATGTCATTCGACCCCATGAAAATACCCAATCCCATTTTGGCTCAAGATATACTCTACGGATGAAAAAACCACCATTTCAGTGAAAAAAATTCTAAGTACCTTAACCTTACCTAACCTAACCTTACCCAATCCACTGAGTGAAAAAATTCTAAGTCCCTTTACCTAACCCAACCTAATCTAACCTAACCTAACCTACTGAGTGAAAAAATTCTAAGTCCCTTAACCTAACCTAACCTAACCTAACCCAACCCAACCTAGTGGCTCAAGATAAACTCTACAGATGAAAAAATTCATACAAGTATGAATATGAGGGAAAAAAATTCTAAGTCCCTTAACCTAACCCACATGAGTAGATGAAAAATATGAATATGAGGAACAAATTCAAGTTCCTTAACCTAACCTAACCCACGTGAGTGAGTATATGAAAAGATATGAATATGAGTAAAATAAATTATAACTTCCTTAACCTAACTTTCATCATGACTCACTGCCAGGTCCGAAACATGTCATATCACGTGATAGTATGAATGCGAAAAGATTTCTAAACTCCATAACCTAACATAATGAAACTCTATGGAAGGTTGAACAATAAAGAATAAGGGTAATGAAAACCAATTATGACGATTCACATATTTTTATTACATAAACCAGTACACATCAACAAGTGTCAGATTCACCCTTTTCTCCCGAGACGCATTCAAATACAATACCGCCACAACTCCTTATCACCAACCTCAAACTGCTAAACAATTTTACAATAAAAAACCACAATCTTCTCAGTTCATTATCTTTTACCGCTTGACGTAAAAAATCATTAGAGAGCTGGTGTCTTTGTCCAAATAATAAACCAAAAAAAAAATAATAAATAAAAAAAAATCGTGGAGAAAAATGTAACCAAAAAATGAGTCAAAGGAAATTCGTCTCATTTTCATGACAACGAAGCTGCTTCGAAAACAGTCATTCAGGTTGATGCATATTTTCTCCTAGCTTATCATTGCTGGCAATATATTGATGCCATTCTATCTCTCTCTCTCTCTCAGACAAATATAATCTACAAGTGTCTGGTAATAATACCGCTGACAAACAAGCATCGTTTACTGAACAGAAGTCAAATTTCCTAACGTATCATTGCTGGCGATATCATGTTCTCTCTCTCTCTCTCTCTCTCTCTCTCTCTCTCTCTCTCTCTCTCTCTCTCTCTCTCTCTCTATTTCTCCAGTAAGCATCGTTTACCGAAGATGTCAAACTCGGCCACCTGATTTTCTTTACAAGAAAAGATTAAAAAGCTCAGTACATCTGCATTGCAATATTGAGCAAGAACATCTGCAAAATCACAGCACCGACAACAACTGTTTTGTCTAAATTGCAAGGTAAATTTTCCTTCGCAACGTTGCGGCCGCCAATTGGCAATGCAATATTCACTCTCAATTCACAACTAACTGTATTTTGCGTGCGTGCGTGTGTGTGTGTGTGTGTGTGAGAGAGAGAGAGAGAGAGAGAGAGAGAGAGAGAGAGAGAGAGAGAGAGAGAGAAACAACATTTGAAGTCACATCAAGCGTACAAAATCGTTCAGTAAAAGACCTATAATATCACACTCACATAGTGAGTGTGTATCTAATGAGATATAAGTAAATAAAAAGAAATAAATAAGAGATAAATATAAACACAAGAATAAAATATTATGTTGTTGCACACGTCATCATAACATTACAAAGAGAACGCCTGACTTGAAGTTATGTCGAGGAAGTAGATGTACTGGAGACAAATGATAAATTTCAGTTTTTTTTTTCTCTCGAACATAATAATAAGAAACAGGCGGAAATTTCCACGGTATGTTGAAAATCCAAACCTTCGAACGGAGGAATTTCGAGAGGAAAGGCATAAAAACACTGGCACTTGCATCATCCTCAAGGATCACGCCTATTTTACTAAGCCTTCCTGCAATCGATGAACGGAGACTTCGGGGGACATCCACGGAAAGAGGCAGATGGTATGGTGGACATCCACACAAAGAGGGAGCTGGCATGGCTGAACATCAAGACGAAGAGAGCCAGAAAACAAAGAGACGAAAGACGAGGAGGATCTCAAAGTGAGACTTAGGAAAAAATAGACAGCTGTCACTCACGAAGGAGGAATAGTTGGAGAAGTTCCACCAAGAAAGGAAGGGCTAATAGATATAAAGAATAGCTGAGGGAAAGTCACAGTTACGGAAGCTGCGGACGTATTTCGAGAGAAATACGCAGGGAAATTGAGGCCCACAAAGATAATCTCATCAAGGAATGGGTACTTGGGTACCGTCCAGAATTATATGATGCCAAGTCAAATGTGGCAGAACGCTCCTGCCCATTTCCTCAAGTCGCCATTCGTTCTCCAAAGTCTGAGTCCGAGACTCCACACTCCGCCATAGCATCGGTCATCCCCCTCTAACATGCTGCTTCAGATCTACTGGAATCTCTTCCCTGAAGGGTGGGAAGCATTCAGGAAGCAGCAGAACTGACTAGGAGAAATATAATTAGAATTCAGCTCAAGTCAGAGGGGTGGTTTACCCCGAAGTCGTTTTAGAATCCTTGAGGCTCCAGGTCTGGCCTGCCACCCAGTGAAGTTCGACCAAGAAAGGAATAGTGAAATGAAATTCACACGCTGACGCAAAGACTCAAGGTACAAAGATGGATTGAAAAATGAACTGTGCACCCAACGCTATAAGGTTCACTTGATCCAAAGACTACATGCAAGCTTCGAGATCCTTAGAAGCCATCTTTGAAGGCTTCAGAGCTTGCATGCATCCGATTTGAAATCTAAGGTAAAAGGAAGCTCAGAGAAAGAATACAGAGAGAAGCAAGCTGGATACCTGAGGACCAGATGTGAACGGATGGAATCTTGGATTGTGAAAGACGAGGGAGGATCTCAAGTTGAGACTTAGGAAAAAACAGACAGCAGCAACAAAGGAGGAATAGTAGGAGAAGTAGACAACAAGAAGAAAGGAAGAGCTAATAGATATAAAGGGAATAGCTGAGAGAAAGCCACACAAGTACAGAAGCTCCATACACAATTGGAGAGAAATGCACAGAGAAATTAAGGTCCCAGGAGATAATCTCATCAACAAGACACCATGAAAGGCGCGAACATCGGCCTAACCATCACCTGCAGACCAAAAAACAAACCAATCATTAGGCAATAACAGTGGAGGTAAGTATGCTTCTAATTACAACTAGAAGCAATGTATTTGGTGTACCCTGTGCCAGGTAAGTATGCTTCTAATTACAACTAGAAGCATGCAATTTGTGTACCCTCTGCCGGTAAGTAATACAATCTAATTACAAAAAGAAGCAATGGTATTTGGTGTACCCTCTGCCAGGTAGTATAACTTAATAATTACAAAAAGAAGCAATGTATGTACCCCTGGTACCAGGAAGTAGACTTCTAATTACAACTAAGAAGCGATGTATTTGGGTGTACCCTGTCCAGGTAAGTATACTTCTAATTAACAACTAAAAAGAAGCAATGTATGGTGTACCCTGTACCAGGTAAGTATGCTCTAATTACAACTAGAAGCGAATCTATTTGGTGCACCCTGTGCCAGGTAAGTATACTTCTAAGTTACAAACTAGAAGCAATGTTTATTTGGTGTAGCACTCTGCCGGTAAGGTATACTTCTAATTAACAAAGGCAAGTATTTGGTGTCTTGCCATAAGTAATTACTTCTAATTACAACGAAAGCAATCTATTTGGTGCACCCTGTGCCAGGTAAGTATACTTCTAATTACAACTAGCACTGTATTTGGTGTACCCTGTGCAGTAAGTATACTTCTAATTACAACTAGAAGCAATTGTATTTTGAATGTACTGTTGCCAGTAAGTATGCTTCTAATTACAACTAAAAGCAATGTTTGGTGTACCCTCTGCCAGGTAAGTATACTTTCTAATTACACTACAAGCAATGTATTTGGTGTACCCTTGCCCAGGTAAAGTATCTTAATTACAACAAAAGCAATGTATTTGGTTTTTAACCCTGCCAAGGTAAGTATCTTCTAATTAAACTAAAAAAATGTATTGGTTGTACCATGTGCCAGGTAAGTAACTTCTAATAACAACTAAAAGGCCAATGTATTTGGTGGAACCCTTGTCCGTAAGTTAAGCTTCTAATTACAACTAGAAGCAATGTATTTGATGTACCTGTGCCAGGTAAGTATGCTTCTAAGGTTACAAGCTAAAAGCAATGTATTTAAGTTATGTACCCTGTACTGCCAGGTAAGTATACTTCTAATTACACCTAAAAAGCAATAATGTATATTTGGTTCACCCTGTGCCAGGTAAGTATACTTCTAATTAAAACTAAAAGCAATGTATTTAGTGTACCCTGTGCCAGGTAAGTATGTTTCTAATTACAACTAGAAGCAATGTATTTATGTACCCTCTGCCAGGTAAGTATAGCTTCTAATTACGAACTAGAAGCAATTTATTTGGTGTACCCTGTGCCAGGTAAGTAATACTTTCTAATTACAACTAGAAGCAATGTATTTGGTGTACCCTCTGCCAGGTAAGTATACTCCTAATTACAAAAGAAGCAATGTATTTGGTGTACCCTGTGCCCCAGGTAAGTATGCTTCTAATTACAAAAAGAAGCAGTGTATTTGGTGCACCCTGTGCCAGGTAGGTATACTTCTAATTACAACTAGAAGCAATGTATTTGGTGTACCCTGTGCCAGGTAAGTATGCTTCTAATTACAACTAGAAGAGAGTGTTTGGTGTACCCTGTGCCAGGTAAGGATACTTCTAATTACAACTAGAAGCAATGTATTTCGTGAACCCTCTGCCAGGTAAGTATGCTTCTAATTAGAATAAGAAGCAATGTATTTGGTGTACCCTGTGCCAGTAAGTATACTTCTAATTGCAACTCGAAGCAATGTATTTTGGTGTACCCTGTGTCAGGTAAGTATGCTTCTAATTACAACTAGAAGCAATGTATTTGGTGCACCCTGTGCCAGGTAAGTATTACATCAGATTACAACTAGAAGCAATGTTCTAATTAGTGCACCCTGTGGCAGGTAAGTAACTTCTAAATTACAACTAGAAGCAACTGCAAGTTTGGTGCACCCTGTGCCAGGTAAGTATACTTCTAATTACAACTAGAATGCAATGTATTTGGTGCACCCTGTGGCCAGGTAAGTATACTTCTAATTACAACTAGAAAGCAATGTATTTGGTGCACCCTGTGCCAGGTAAGTATACATCAGATTACAACTCCAGAAGCAATTCTATTTACATGCACCCCCTGATTTGCCAGGTAAGTATACTTTCTAATTACAACTAGAAGCAATGTATTTGGTGCACCCTGTGCCAGGTAAGTATACTTCTAATTACAAACTAGAAGCAATGTATTTGTGGCACCCTGTGCCAGTAAGTATAATTCTAATTACAACTAGAAGCAATGTATTTGTGCACCCTGTGCCAGGTAAGTATACTTCTAATTACAACTAGAAGCAATGCATTTGGTGCACCCTGTGCCAGGTAAGTATCATTCTAATTACAAACAGAAGCAATGTATTTGGTGTACCCTGGGCCAGGTAAGTATGCTTCTAATTACAACAAGAAGCAATGTATTTGGTGTACCCTTTGCCAGGTAAGTATCTTCTAATTACAACTAGAAGCAATGTATTTGGTGCACCCTGTGCCAGGTAAGTATCATTCTAATTACAAACAGGAAGCAATGTATTTGGTGTACCCTGTGCCAGGTAAGTATGCTTCTAATTACAACTAGAAAGCAAGTATTTGGTGTACCCTGTGCCCAGGTAAGATACTTCTAATTACAACTAGAAGCAATGTATTTCGTGCAACCTCTGCCAGGTAAGTATGCTTCTAATTGGAATAAGAAGCAATGTATTTAGGTGTACCCTGTGCCAGGTAAGTATACTTCTAATTGCAAACTAGCAAGCAATGTATTTGGTGTACCCTGTGCCAGGTAAGATAACTTCTAATTACAAACTATAAGTCATGTATTTGGTGCAACCCTGTGCCAGGTAAGTATACTCAGAATTACAACTAGATAAGCAATGTATTAGTGCACCTGTGGCAGGTAAGTATACTTCTAATTACAACTAGAAGCAATGTATTTGGTGCACCCTGTGCCAGGTAACTATACTTTCTAATTACAACTAGATGCAATGTATTTTAGGTGTTCACCCTTGTAACCAGGTAAGTATACTTCTAATTACAACTAGAAGCAATGTATTTTGGTGCACCCTGTTGCCAGGTAAGTAATACATCAGGATACAACTAGAAGCAAATTGTTAATTGGTGCACCCTGTGCCAGGTAAGTATAATTCTAATTACAACTAGAAGCAGTATTTGGGTGCACCCTGTGCCAGGTAAAGTATACTTCTAATTACAAACTAGAAGCAATGATATGGTGCACCCTGTGCCAGGTAAGTATCACTTCTAATTTACAAACTTAGAAGCAATGTATTTGGTCCAGGTAAGTTTATGCCAGGTAAGTATACTTCTTTAATTACAACTAAGAAAAAGAAGCAATGTATTTTGGTGCACCCTGTGCCAGGTAAGTATGCTTCTAATTACAACTAGAAGCTTAATGCCCATTTGGTGGCACCCTGAAAGCCCAGGTAAGTATCATTCTAATTACAAACAGGAAGCAATGTATTTGGTGTACCCTGTGCCCAGGTAAGTATGCTTATAATTACAACAAGGTAAGCAAGTAAAGTTTGGTGTACTGTTTGCCAAGGTAAGGTACTTCTAATTACAACTAAGCAATGTATTTGGTGTACCTGTGCCAGGTAAGTATGCTTCTAATTACGGAACCTAAAGAAAAGTAATGGTTATTTGGTGCTACCCTGTGCCAGGTTAAGTTATATTCTAATTACAACTAAAAGCAATGTATTTGGTGTACCCTGGGCCAGTAAGTCAAGGTAAAGTATACTTCTAATTACAACTAGAAGCAATGTATTTGGGGCACCCTGTGCCAGGAATAAGTATACATAAATTTACAAACTAGAAGCAAGTATTTGGTGTACCCTGTGCAGGTAAGTATGCTTCTAATTACAACTAGAAGCAAATGTTATTTGGTGTACCCTGGCCAGGGTAAGTATACTTCTAATTACCAACTAGAGCAATGGATTTGGTGCACCCTGTCCAGGTAAGTATACTTCTAATACCACTAGAAGCAATGATTTGGTGCACCCTGTTTGCCAGGTAAGTATAATCAAGATTAAAAAATTAGAAGCAATGTATTTAAGTTGCACCCTTTGCCAGGAAGTATTGCCAGGTAAGTATACTTTCTAATTACAACTAGAAGAAATGTATTTGGGTTGACCTGTGCAGGTAAGCTATACTTCTAATTACCAACTAGAAGCAATGTATTGGTGCAACCTGTTGCAGGTAAGTAATTACTCTAATTAAAACTAAGAAAGTCAATGTAATTTGGTGCACCTTTGGCCAGGTAAGTATACCTCTACTTACAACCCCTAGAAGCATGCCATTTGGTGAACCCTGGTGCCCAAGGTAAGTAATCCATTCTAATTACAAACAGGAAGCAATGTATTTGTGTTAAAACCCGGGGCCAAGGTAAGTTTTAGGCTTCTAATGACAACAAAGAAGCAATTATATTGGTCCCTACCGTGCCAGGTTAAGTATGCTTTCCTAATTACAACTAGAAGTAATGTATTGGTGCAACCCTGTGGTCAGGTCAAGTATACTTCATAATTACAACTTGAAAAGCAATGTATTTGGTTTGTACCATGGGCCACCGGTAAGTATGCTTCTAATTACAAACCAAGAAGCCAATGTATTTGGTGGTACCCTGGCTGCCAGGTAAAAGTAAATGGTTTAATTACAACTCAGAAGAAATGGTAAATTTGGGGACCCTGGTACCAAGGTAAAGTATACTTCTCATTACAATAAGAAGCAAATGGGGGGGTAAATTTGGTGTAAAACCCTGTCGCCGGTAAGGTATACTTCTAATTACAACTAGAAAAGCAATGTATTTGGGCTGTAAGCCCGTGTGCTCCCAGGTAAGTATGCTTCTAATTACACAACCAAGAAGCAATGTATTTGGTGTGTGAAACCCTGTGCCAAGGTAAGTATACTTATAATTACAACTTAAAAGCAATGTTTGGTGTACCCTCTGCCAGGTAAGGTAATGCTTCTAATTACAACTTAGAAGGCAATGTAATTTGGTGTTACCCTGTGCCAGGTAAGTATACTTCCTAATTACAAACGAAAAGCAAGTATTTGGTTGTAACCTGTGCCAGTAAGGATTTGGCTTCTAATTACAACTAAAAGGCCCAATGTATTTGATGTACCCTCTGCCAGGTAAGTATGGCTTCTAATTACAAAACCGAAAAGCCAATGTATATTTGCGTTCGCCCTGTTTTGCCAGGTAAGTATGCCCTTCAATTACAAAAGAAGCAATGGTAATTTGGTGTACCCTGTACAGGTTAAGTATACTTTTAATTACAACTAGAAGCGATGTATTTGGGTGTACCCTGTGCCAGATAAGTATACTTCTAATTACGAACCTATCAAAGCAATGTATTTTTGGTGTACCCCTGTGCCAGGTAAGTATGCTTCTTAATTACAACTAGAAGCCAATGTATTTGGTAGACCCTGTGCCAGGTAAGTATACTTCTAATACAACTAGAAGCAATGTATTTGGTGCACCCTGTGCCAGGTAAGTATCATTCAGATTACAAACAGGAAGCAATGTATTTGGTGTACCCTGGGCCAGGTAAGTATGCTTCTAATTACAACAAGAAGCAATGTATTTGGTGTACCCTTTGCCAGGTAAGTATGCTTTTAATTACAACTAGAAGCAATGTATTTGGTGCACCCTGTGCCAGGTAAGTATCATTCTAATTACAAACAGGAAGCAATGTATTTGTGTACCCTGGGCCAGGTGTATGATTCTAATTACAACTAGAAGCTGTATTTTGTTACCCTTTGCCAGGTAAGATGCTTCTAATTACAACTAGAAGCAATGTATTTGGTGTACCCTGTGCCAGGTAAGTATGCTTCTAATACAACTAGAAGCAGTATATTTGGTGTACCCTGTGCCAGGAAGTATACTTCTAATTACAAAAGAAACAATGTATTGGTGTACCCTCGCCAGGTAAGTATGCCTTCTAATTACAAAAAGAAGCAATGTATTTGTGTACCCTGTACCAGGTAAGTATACTTCTAATTACAACTAGAGGCGATGTATTTTTTGTTTGGTGTACCCTGTGCCAGGTAAGTATACTTCTAATTACAACTAGAAGCAATGTATTTGGTGTACCCGTGCCAGGTAAGTATGCTTCTAATTACAACAAGAAGCAATGTATTTGGGTACCCTCTGCCAGGTAAGTATGCTTCTAATTACAACTAGAAGCAATGTATTTGGTGTACCCTCTGCCAGGTAAGTATACTTCTAATTACAAACTAAAAGCAATGTATTGGTGTACCCTGTGCCAGGTAAGTATGCTTCTAATTACAACTAGAAGCAATGTATTTGGTGTACCCTGTGCAAGGTAAGATACTAATTACAACTAAAAGCAATGTATTTGGTGTACCCTGTGCCAGGTAAGTATGCTTCTAATTACAACTAGAAGCAATGTATTTGGTGTACCCTGTGCCAGGTAAGTATACTTCTAATACACTAAAAGCAATGTATGTGGTCACCCTGTGCCAGGTAAGTATACTTCTAATTAAAAACTAAAAGCAATGTATTTGGTGTACCCTGTGCCAGGTAAGTATACTTCTAATTACAACTAGAAGCAATGTATTTGGTGTACCCTGTGCCAGGTAAGTATACTTCTAATTACAACTAAAAGCAATGTATTTGGTTCACCCTGTGCCAGGTAAGTATACTTCTAATTACAACTAGAGCAATGTATTTGGTGTACCCTGTGCCAGGTAAGTATGCTTCTAATTACAACTAGAAGCAATGTATTTGGTGTACCCTGTGCCAGGTAAGTATACTTCTAATTACAACTAGAAGCAATGTATTTGGTGCACCCTGTGCCAGGTAAGTATGCTTCTAATTACAACTAGAAGCAATGTATTTGGTGTACCCTGTGCCAGGTAAGTATACTTCTAATTACAACTAAAAGCAATGTATTTGGTGTACCCTGTGCCAGGTAAGTATGCTTCTAATTACAAAAAGAAGCATGTATTTGGTGTGTACCCTGTGCCAGGTAAGTATGCTTCTATTTACAAAGAGAAGCAATGTATTTGGTGTACCCTGTGCCAAGTTAAGTATACTTCTAATTGCAAATAAAAGCAATGTATTTGGTGTACCCCTGTGCCAGGTAAGTATACTTCTTATTACAACTAAAAGCAATGTATTTGGTGCACTCTGTGCCCAGGTAAGTATACTTCAGATTATAAAAACAACTAGAGCAATGTATTTAGTGAACCCTGTGCCAGGTAAGTATCCTTCTAATTACAACTAGAAGCGAAAGTATTTGGTGCACCCTGTCCAGGTAAGTATACTTTCTAATTACAACTAGAAGCAATGTATTTGGTGCACCTGTGCCAGGTAAGTATGCTTCTAATTACAACTAGAAGCAATGTATTTGGGGTACCCTGTGCCAGTAAGTATACTTCTATTACAACTAGATGCAATGTATTTGGTGTACCCTGTGACAGGTAGTATACTTCTAATTACAACGAAAGCAAATGTATTTGGTGTACCGTGTGCAGGTAAGTATGCTGCTAATTACAAACAAGAAGCATCTATTTGGTGTACCCTGTGCCAGGTAAGTTATATTTCTAATTACAACTAGAAAGCAATGTATTCTTGTACCCCGTGCCAGGTAAATATACTTCTAATTACAACAAGAAGCAATGTATTTGGTGCACCCTATGCCAGGTAAATATACTTCTAATTACAACAAGAAGCAATGTATTTGGTGTACCCGTGCCAGGTAGTATCTTTTAATTTACAACTGAAGCAAATGTATTTGGTTGTACCCTGTGCCAGGTAAGTATAACTTTAATTACAACTTAAAACAATGTAATTTGGTGTACCCTGTGCCAGGTTAAGGTGATACTTCTAATTACAACTAAAAGCAATGTATTTGGTGTACCCTCTGCCATGTAGTATACTTCTAATTACAAATTAGAAGCAATGTATTTGGGTGTACCCTGTGCCAGGTAAGTAACTTTAATACAAATAAAGGGCAATGTTTTGGTTGTACCCCTGTGGCCAGTTAAGTAATACTTTCTAATCCAACTAAAAAAGCAATGTATTTGGTGTACCCTGCCAGGTAAGTAGTTTCTAATACAAAAAGAAGCAATGTATTTGGTGTACCCTGGTGCCAGGTAAGTATACTTCTAATTACAACTAGAAGCATGTTTTGGTGTACCCTGTGCCAGGTAAAAGTAATACGTTCTAATTAAACTAAAAGCAATTTTGTATGGTGGACCCTCTGCCAGGTGTAAATAACTTCTAATTAGCAAATAGAAGCAATGTATTTGGTGTACCCTGTGCCAGGTAGTATAACTTCTAAATACAAAAAGAAGCAATGTATTTGGTGTACCCTATGCCAGTAAGTATACTCTAACATTTAAAAACAACTAAAGCAATGTATTTGGTGTACCCTCTGCCAGGTAAGTATGCTTCTAATTACAAAAGAAGCAATGTATTTAGTGCACCCTATGCCAGGTAAATATACTTCTAATTACAACTAGAAGCAATGTATTTGGTGTACCCTGTGCCAGGAAAGTATACTTCTAATTACAACTAGAAGCAATGTATTTGGTGTACCCTCTGCCAGGTAAGTATACTTCTAATTACAAAATAGAAAGCAATGTATTTGGTGTTACCCTGTGCCAGATAAGTATATCTTCTATTACAAAAAGAAGCAATGTATTTGGTGTACCCTGTGCAGTTAGTATACTTCTAATTACAACTAAAAAGCAATGTATTTGGTTGTACCCTCTGCCAGGTAAGTATGCTTCTAATTACAAAAAGAAGCAAGTATTTGGTGTACCCCTGTGCCAGGTAAAGTATACTTCTAATACAACTAGAAGCAATGTATTTGGTGTACCCTGTGCCAGGTAAGTATACTTCTAATTACAACTAGAAGCAATGTATTTGTGTACCCTGTGCCAGGTAAGTAATACTTCTAATTAACAAAACTAAAAGCAGGTAATTTGTTTTGGTGTACCCTACTTGCAGGTAAGGTATACTTCTAAGTACAACTAAAAGCAATGTATTTGGGTAATGTTTACTAGGAAGGTAAGTAATCCTTTTTAATTTTTAACCTCAAACAAAAAGCATGTATTTGCCGTGTACTGTGCCAGGTAAGTATGCTTCTAATTACAAAAAGAAGCAGGTGTATTCGGAGCACCCTGTGCCAGGTAAGGTATACTTCTAATTACAAATAGAAGCAATGTAGGTTTGTTGTACCCATGTGCCAGGTAAAAGCTATACTTATAATAATTACAACTAAAAGCAATTTTTGTATTTGGTGTACACTGTGCAGGTAAGTATAGCTTCTAATTACAACTAGAAAGCAATGAATTTGTTGTACCTGTGAAAACAGGTAAGTATTGACTTCTAATTACAACTAAAGCAATGTATTCGTGAAACCCTCTAAGCAGGTAAGTATGCTTAACTAATTAGAATAAGAAGCAATGTATTTGGTGTACCCTGTGCAGGTAAGTATACTTCTAATTGCAACTCGAAGCAATGTATTTGGTGTACCCTGTGTCAGGTAAGTATGCTTCTAATTACAACTAGAAGCAATGTATTTGGTGGCACCCTGTGCCAGGTAAGTATACTTCTAATACAACTAGAAGCAATGTATTTAGTGCACCCTGTGCCAGGTAAGTATACTTCTAATTACAACTAGAAGCAATGTATTTGGTGCACCCTGTGCCAGTAAGTATACTTCTAATTACAACTAGAAGCAATGTATTTGGTGCCCCTGTGCCAGGTAAGTATACTTCTAATTACAACTAGAAGCAATGTATTTGGTGCACCCTGTGCCAGGTAAGTATACTTCTAATTACAACTAGAAGCAATGTATTTGGTGCACCCTGTGCCAGGTAAGTAACACTCAGATTTACAAACTAGAAGCAATGTATTTTAGGTGCACCCTGTGCCAGGTAAGTATACTTCTAATTACAACTAGAAGCAATGTATTTGGTGTACCCTGTGCAGGTAAGTATACTTCTAATTACAACTAGAAGCAATGTATTTATGTGCACCCTGTGCCATAGGTAATATACTTCTAATTACAACTAGAAAGCATGTATTTGGTGCCCCTGTGCCAGGGTAAGTATACTTCTAATTCAACCTAGAAGCAATGGATTTGGTTGCACCCCTGGCCAGGTAAGTTATACTTACTAATTACAACTAAGAAGCACTGTTATTTGGTGCACCCTGTGCCAGGTAGTATACATCAGATTACACTAGAAGCAATGTATTTAGTGCAAAGCCCTGTGCCGGTAAGTATACTTCTAATTACAACTAGAAGCAATGTATTTGTGTACCCTGTGCCAGTAATGTATACTTTCTAATTACAACTAGAAGCATTATTTAGTGCAACCCCTGTGCCAGGTAAGTATACTTCTAATTACAAACTAGAGCACTGTATTTGGTGTACCCTGTAGCAAGGTAAGTAATAACTTCTAATTAAAACTAGAAGCATGTATAAGTGCGCACCCGTGCAGTAAGGTATATCTATTACAACTAAAAGAAGCAATGTATGACCCTGTGCCAGGTAATATCATTCTAATTACCAAAACAGGGAACAATGTATTTGGTGTACCCTGGGCCTAGGTAAGTATCTTCTAATTACAACAAGAAGCATGTATTTGGGTGCACCCTGTGCCAGGTAAGTATACTTCTAATTACACTAAAAGCAATGTATTGGTGTACCCTTGGGCCAGGTAAAGTATGCTTCTAATTACAACAAAAAAGAACAATGTATTTGGTGACCCTGTGCCAGGTAAGTATGCTTCTAATTACAACTAGAAGCAATGTATTTGGTGTACCCTTTGTCCAGGTAAGATTGGCTTCTAATTACAACTAGAAGCAATGTATTTGGTGTACCCTGTGCCAGGTAAGTATGCTTCTAATTGCAATTAGAAGCAATCCATTTGGTGTACTCTGTACCAGGTAAGTATGTTTCTAATTTCAACTAAAACAATCCATTTGGCTTACCCTGTGCCAGGTAAGTATGCTTCTAATTATAACTAGAAGTAATTTATTTGGAATACCCTGTACCAGGTAAGTATTCTAATTACAACTAGAAGCAGTATATTTGGTGTACCCTGTGCAAGGTAAGTATTATTCTAATTGCAAACACAAACAATCTATTTAGTGTACCCTGTGTCAAATATTATTCTAATTATACATTCACAGGAAATCTTTTACGTGTACCCTGTGTCAAGTAAGTTTTATTCTTCGAAAATAAGCCAGAAACTAGTCTGTCTTACCTAGACTGGTGGACATTTCTTCTTCGAAACTAAGATCTGACTTGAGAGTAAAATTCTAAGATGGCAATGATACTGACACAGATGGTAATAAATAAATAAATAAACAAATAAACGATATCTGAGCCACCAGTTGCTGCCTAACGACAATTTTTGTTGGCCTACTTGGGAGGCCAAATATTTTTTGCGTGGCACTGATTATTTATTTAACTGGTGCTATTTATCTATTTATCATTATAATTGTTCTTGCACACCTCTACACAATAAATCAGACTTCGTGAGCCAGACCATTCTAGACGTATATATCTGCCCTAGACCGATGCCTGTTTATTTCGATGTATTTTGGACAATGTTCATGTTTGTCCCTTGACGAAGCTTTTCCAAGTGGCTAAACATTAAATCTTAGATTCTGTACAAGTTTCTTTCGCCTTATTTAACTCAATTCTGAGCGAATTTTCTCGCTTATAGTTATCATAAACGAATATCTAGATACCTGACTTAATATGATACAAGGGAATTTTTCGTTATGCGGCGTGTTTTTAGGTCGAAATGTGACTCGAATACGACTCGTTGTGATTCTGAACTAAATTATTTTTTTCGTTAACAGATTATGTTGCCGACATGTTTATTGAGTCAAAAATTACGTAATTCCGATCGCTGTTTTCACGATATTTATCTTTTATCGACGTGAAAACCACAGTAAAATGTACTCTTTCAAGCCCAGTAGTTTTGATTGAAAAGATTTTCTCTCTATTTTACCTATGGTTGTGTTTGATGGCATAAGTTTCATACTTGTTGCCGACACGATAAAAGTCATTGGCAGCTTGAACAGTTTTCTCAGCTTCAGTTACAACATGGTTAAAATTTAACGTATATTTCTTTTTTTATTTCTGATATACCTATAGCGAATAAAATTATTACATAGTAATATCTGTCCTATTCTACATAATAACATAACTACGGTAATTGTTTACTATCGTAAGGTGGTTGTTGAAATGCAAGCCAAACGGATATTGTTATCCAATTCAGTTGTAATTAGCAAAAAAAGCTGTTTATCGTTCGGTTGTTCATGGCTGTACACATTTACGCAACGAGTATAACATTAAAACAACATTTCATTATTCTCTTTTGATGTTTTTTGAACTTACTTAACTAGAAGATGGGATAAAGTTAGGCTATTGGAATTTGGTCTCTCGTAAAATCGGATTACTGTAAGACGAATTATCGTAACTTGAACACTACCTGTACAGTGTATGAAACCTCATTATATCTTTAAATGCTCTTTCTATTATATTTTTATATAATATTTGTTATTTAGAAATGTATTTTCCTTATATAATAAGATGAACCATAAAAATATGATGTGGCATTTTGAGGGTTGGAACGGATTAAGGGCATTATAAGTATTTTCATGGTGAAAATTGATTTGATGTGCCAGTAAATTGAGCTACGAACTCGGCCACGGAACGAATCAAACTCTTAGGTCAAGGTACCACTGGAGACTAATGGAGAAAAGTAAATAAAATGGTAAAATGGAAAGCATT
>NC_087203.1:12521627-12524127 GCF_015104395.2 Macrobrachium nipponense
AAGCCAAACTTGTATCTCTTGCACTAAAGGGCGGCAAGAGACCAGGCTTCTAAAAGAGGATAAAACACTCAAAGAGTCGGTAAAAATGGTAAAAACCTTGTTAATACAAGAACTATAAAAAATATATTTAAGAGCAGTCAGAACTGCCAGCGGTTCTGCCATAAAAACACGAATTAGATGGCTGCTTCATTTAAATGCTACTATCACTTGTCACTACAGAGCAACCAACACCATCAGAACCCTTCGAGCCATTAATATATATATGATAAGAATCACCATGCTCAGAAACATGATCGAAGAAACTTGCCCTCAGCTGATCATCAGAACTGTTACTCCTGCTGTCCCAAATTGGTTAGGTCTCTAAGTTCGGGGTCTATTCCAAGGAGGAAACTTTGAATGTGAAATTTCAGCTACTGCATGAGGGAGTAATCCCACTTCCCTGGCAGATTATTATTATTATTATTAAAGTAGTTTAACCAGACCACTGAGCTGACTTTCAGCTCTCATAGGGCTGGCCCGAAGGATTAGATTAAAATATAACAATCATGTCTAGGCCAGAGGCAAAGCTCTGGATCTGAATTGTTTATTCGGTGTGATGAGAAATGAGTGAAAATTAAACTAAAAACTACACAAAAGCACACACTCACACTGGAACACATGCATACTATAAATACATTTACTCACGTATCCATACTTTCATATAAAAATAAAATCAGAATAAGATAAGTAACATTTAAAAGTTTTGTTTTTTTAATATTCATTAGCCTAATAATTTTCGTATTTTACTTAGGTTTATATTTTATCAACTAAATTACACTTCTTCAAGAACATAAAAATAGGCATGACTGAAAATGCAGAGGATTCTCACAAAATTTGTTTCATAGATCTGTTACCAAATGTCGACAGTTGCTGCTGCTTGGACTTTGGGCATTCGCATAACACATGTTTGACAGTTATAACCTCCTTGCACTCTGCGCACTCAGGAGCTGAGCTATGTGGGCTGCTCACTAAGTGTCCATGTGTCAGGTCAGCCGGGTATGGCCCGTACGGAGACGTGTCAGAATTACTTGTTCATGTCTCTCTCTCTGATATGATGAACTCCACTTTCCAACATCAGGTTTTATTTGCTTTAATTTATTATTTTCTGACTCTTCATTCCAAATATGTTGCCATTTCCTTATAATGCCCGTCTTTATGTATGTTACATAATCACTCTTAGGGAGATTCACACTTGATCTTGTCATTTGATTTGCTTCTTTGGTTGCTTTGTCAGCCTCTTCATTTCCTTTGATCCCTACATGGGCAGGGATCCAGCATATTTCCACATTTTTCCCAATAATATCTAATTTATGAAGTGATAATTTAATTTGTTGTACAATATTATTTTTTTGTTTATAACTCTGGATGGGCAGAGCTTGCTAGCTGAACTTCAAGCGGCTTTGGCAGTCTAGATCTATTTGGGGCTCTATCAGTTGGTTCTTTAACATACTTATAGTTGGGGTTCAGCTTTGAATTACGTACTCTTGATATGCATCTCAAGCCTAATTCGTCCTACGGATAAATAGTGGGGGAAAACCTGACTCAACTATAAGCTTTCCACTGGTGAGATTCTATAGACTCCTGCACAAATATCTAAAGCCATATTATAGACAACATCTAATTTCTGCAGTGTTGTCTTGCATGCACAACAATAAACTTTACAACCACATTCAATTTTGCTTAGGCATAAAGCCTGGTACATCTTCAAAAGGGCGATTCGATCCACCCCCTAATTAAAATTTGACGCAACGTAAAGAATATTAAAAAGAAGCTTCATGTTACACACAAATTCATTAACATGTTGAGTAAAAGTTAATTTTTTATCAAATATAATAAACACCTAGATACTTGATGCTATCTTCATAAGGTAAAATGAAATCGTTTAAAAACAACATAGGGATCTCTTCCACTCTTCTTAATCAACAAAATCGTACACCTTTGGTTTTTTCTGGTGAAAATTTGAACCCTTTAACACTGGCCCATGATGTTGCAGCACTAATAGCAATCTGGATCTTTTTAAAAGCTTCAACAGCCATAGACTTACTGCAGATTACTGCATAATCATCGGGAAAGGCCAGACCATGCACTCAGACAGGAACTTCTTCTAGTAGACCGTTGACAGCTACATTAAAGAGTGTTGGACTAAAGACGCTTCCCTGAGGTAACCCTCTTCTTGAAGGTAAGCAGAAGATATGCAATAGCCCACTCTTACTCTCAGGTAACGGTCTAACAAAAAATCTTTAAGACAATAGAACATATTACCCACAATAACCCAATCAACAAGTTGCATAAGGATACCCCTTCGCCAGGAAGTACGTAAGCTTTTTCTAGGTCAAAGAGCACTGCAATATTCTGGTTTTGCACGGCAAAAGCATTCTGTCTCTCCCGAGTAAGGAACATCAAAGGGTCAGAAGCACTTCTATTTTTCCTAAAGATTATATGCTCTATACACCATACAAGT
>NC_087203.1:12529127-12556627 GCF_015104395.2 Macrobrachium nipponense
TTGATTGACAATATTCATTTATCGTTGTTTTAATGTCATTGTAAGGTATTTTCATATTTTTGATAGATTCCTTTCTTACTGCCTTTCTAGCTTCTTTATCCACCTCCCCATTACCCTTTATGCCCACATGGGAAGGACCCAACATAGCTTTTTTATTTATAGATTTCCGTTTTACTATTATATCTATCCACTTCTTTATTTCTTCAGTTACGGGATGAGAAATTGTGTATTGTTTTAGCGCTTCTAAAGTACTATAAGAATCCGTGCATATCACAAAGGTATCGTTTGCATTTCCCATCATAAAGATATGTTTTATAGCCTCCAATATAGCATTTATCTCAGCACCCTCCTTCGACTTGGAACCATCTCTATAAATACTCATGTCCCGTTTATGCTTTTCCTGGTGTGACAGAAATTCACTCCTTTAGTGCACATCTGTTACCTTCTTATTAAATGATTTATCACAGGTTTCTACTTTAGCATGTCTACATAGAGGTATTTTACGAGTGGTTACTTTTGATATGCTACTTGTTCTTAATTTTAGACGTTCTATATCAGGTTTTAATCTATTCTCTAATGGTTTAGAGGCTCTTGGTTTATTGTCATAATAATTTATGTTTTTCGTATATTTTGTGTTTTGATTGTCATTAAGGTTATCGATTTTAGCTATATATCTTAATCCTATTTCTTTTCTTCGCACTTTCAGGGGATCTATTCCTTCCTCTACATACAGACCCCTGTTATGAATGACATCCAGTTTTGTTTACTGGGACAATTAGCCTTATATACCTTTATCAGAGAGTTTCTATCAGCACCCTAATCATTATGCGCTATTACTTTTATTATATTTAAGGATTTTCTCACTTCTATCGCCAGTTGTTCTATATGTTCTTTAAATGTAAGTTCTTTTTTTTTTTTTTTTTTTTTTGTCAAGTATTACACCGAGGTAACCCCTTTATTAATGGGAAAACATTTGGTTTTATTGAGAATAGAATGCTTTGTTTATCATATTCAATTTTACATTGTTTATAAAAGGTTTCTTTTTCGTGTTACGTAGCATAGCGCTTACTCTCGTTACAGTACTACAGACGAGAATAAATTTTTGAGAAGATACTTAAACAACTACTGCATGTATTACAATAATTTTTAATAAATACTGATAATATAAGGTATGTACAGACGGCCAACGAAGAATTGGCGTAGTTTCTTAATTCATTGTTCGTTATGGAAATATGCAGGTGCTAGATTATTTACTTAACAATAAATAACATTTCCTTTCAAAGGTGCTATACTTGAAATAAATTACATTAGAACTGAGTAGACTTATTCAATGTATTAAAGATAATTATTTTGCAAAGTAAGGAAAATATATACCGATGGGTCCACGATTTCTAATTTTATTCTCAACTCTAGCTTCGTGACAGCATACCGAAGATTTTGAAGTTGGCTTTGCTGCCGCTCGAGTCTTGACTCAACGTATCTACTGCACTGGGGTGTTGTCATTTCGTCTCCTACAGCCGATAAATAATACATCAAGGCGTTAACATTCTTTGAAAACGATGTTTAGTTAAACTGATTTTGTCCTTTGATCAATAAAATAATTTGCATGACACTTTTAGTGGGCCTAAATTGGACTTCTGATTTTCCCACATGATTTGCCTAGGTCTATTTTCAGCAGTATACTCTCTCGGATACGTAATATTAATGAATATTTAAATCGACAATATATATATATAGTATATATATATTATATATATATATATATATAATATATATATATATATATATATAAATATATATATATATATATAGATATATATATATATATATATATATATATATATATATATATATAATATATATATATTATATATATATATAACTGCTTTATTTGACTATTCCCGTTATTCTTGCTTTATTAGCCATGTTCGCCTTTCTTCTTATCGTTTGCATAATTACTTAACATAATTAACGCAGTCAAAAAACAATCATAAAAAATCAGACGAATATAATTCAGTCTTATTTTTTATCGAATTCCTTGCATATCCTCCTGTTTCATTTGGACACCTTGGAAAGCTGTGGGAGTCAAAACTGACGAATACATTAAGAAAGGCTTACTTTCCTTAAAGCTTTCTTAGGTTGATCTTTTTGTAGCTATTCATTTCTTCTAAATAGAAATTAATTCAAATTAGTTTTACATGTATACCTACTAGACCTACTACCATAAGCATATTATAAGTAGCTGAAAGGATAAGAAATATGAAAGGTGACGTTCTCGTTTAAGTCTATTTCATGTTTTTTTTTTTTTCCATGAAAAACCTACTGCTTCAATCAAGGGTTGCTCTTTGACGGTCACAGGGTGTAACACGAGTGTATGCACATATTTTGTGGAATGAAATATAAAGTTTCTTTGAACGGAAAATATTTATAAACATGCATTTTAAGGCGTCCGTTGTCGGTGCGGGCAATTTTAAAATAACCGTTATCATTAGTGATGCTTTCACGAGATGGAGTTTGTAGTGAGAAGTCGGATCTAGTCGCCTGAGATGTAGAAGAGAGCGGAGGTGGCGTATAGGAGTGATGGAAGGATTAGGCCGATGTTAATAAAGTATCTCCCAATAAAAGGTATTCTTTAGGTTTTGAAGAAAAAAATGCATGTATCATTGAAACCGTTTCCCTCCCTATCCGTGGTATTCACTGGCCACCGATAAAAAACAAAACAAAAAGAGTAAGCCTAACTGAATCTCTCATCCATCAAAGATAAGTTTGCTTATTCATTAGACATATTCATTAGACAACTATCAAAGACTTCAAGTGTAGATTTAAAAATCTCTTCCTCTCCATCTAAAGTATTCATCAGACACCAGTCATAAGCGCAGAGCTAGTTATGATTCCTGGTTCAGCAATGTCGTGACGAGGCACTAGAATTCAAAGTTCACAAATGAATGTTGCTCAGCAACATTTACACTACTGTATTGTCTTGCTCTCATGTGGTGCTTCGAGGTGTTCCACCTCTAAGCCCATGTTCTAAATTTTGCCGTTCTTTAAACAATTTTATTCATCTATGTATGATATCTCTCCAACAGGAACTTGCACCGAATGCAGTGCAATAATTGTCTCGCTCATCGAGGGATGTTTCTTAGACCGATAAATGACACATTGATATTAGATTCCCGTGCACATAACATCCAAAGCAATAGAGTGAAGTCGCCTGGTTCACACTGTTAAGATATCGTTTTATTTTCTTTTTGTTTGTAAATTTGATAGCATTTGTGAGATTCCAATGTTTTCTGTAAAATTTAACAAATGGAAAAATTCAACTACCCTCAACTTAATATTGAAATGATAATTTAAGGACTATGTTTATGCGATACTACTAGTGATAGGTGTCTCCTATCTATTTGGTAATGTATATCTATGGTTGTGATATGACGTTTTTTATCACTTCGTTTCGTTCACGTCAATTTTGCTATATGGAAAATAGTTTTACACAATAACATAACATAATGTTCTAAAGATATCAGTAACACCATTACACATGATTTCTTCCATCTTTGAAAAGAAAAATAGACAAATAAGGCATGAATCGTGCGTCAGGCAGGTGAACAAAAAATTATGAAACTCTACCACGAGTTTTTTGGCCGACAGTACATATACGGTAGAAGAGTATCCCGTAGATAAAGGCTGGCTTTTATCTCGTTGTATGTTTATGAATATCGTAGCGTCCAGCATCAATATTAAAATCTCACTTGGCACGTCAGCGATTCATAATAGACTACTTGTCTTCATATAAATGGTCAAGATCATTTGACGTGAATTGCATTAAACATCTGCCTAGTCGATTCCATACTTGCTGAAGCAATGAGTCATTTACGTAGGTCAAAAATGGGAAAAGAAAAAACTACCACCTATATTAGTGAGTCTATACGGCTATAATGAAAATGGATGACATCACCTTTCCATCCATGTATAGGGTACAAAGTGGGAAAGCACAATGACGTGAAAGGGCGTCATTCCATTAACCATATACAGATTGAGGATATATATACACACATATATACATATATAAATGAGACAGAAAGCAGGAATTTACATTTTCAGCGTACATTTAGTGCATTTGCAAAAACCTTTCAGTAAAGCGTCTTTCCCAATATAAGGACTGGAATATCAGCAAAAAACTAAGTATGATGTACTAAGCGGTAAAAAACTGAACAATAAAAATATGAAAAACGAATGCAATAACCTGTCTAGGACTTAAAGAAATGAAAGCTCCAAATACTCTAATAAGAAGAAAACAAAACATGATTTAACACCAATTTGAAGTAAAATTATCAACGCAGACGACAAGAATGCAAGCAGAAAATAATCTCTTAAAACACTTACATTTTGATTCTACTACTTGACCTAATCCGACTTGGAATTCTTTGAAAAAAACTGACTTTCACACAGCAGAAATGAATAAGAGGACGAATAACAATATGCATAAAACTTAATATACCTACGTAAGGAATATGCAATAAGACAAGGATACAACAAATATGAGGTTGGCTATAATTCATTGAAACCATCGACAATTTCCGTCTTTTCTGATAGGTTGGATAGTTTCCCCGGTACTATATCGTCAACCCTGAATCGATTTCAACCAAATATATATAATCTGGAGGTCTCTATTGAAAGCATCTAGCCAAGCGAGTTGCTTTAGATATTTTTTATCACGCACAACATAAGCTCGGTAATCTTTTTTCTAGTGGAAACCGGAGGAAAAACCTAAATGAAAAAAAATAATGATGGGAGACGAGGTCGGTCATGACTCCTCTTCTTGGATTAGGATGGTATAAGGGATCAGGAAACACAGAGGTAGGGTGTAAACTTCAAATTTTCATAGTATTCTCACATGACGCTTTCAAGTTCTGTAGATGATGATCAACCATCGCAAAAGGTATTGAGCATGGTCCGTTACAGACGTCACTAAAAAGTGAAATAGATTCTATGCATATGAGAATGAATGCTAATGAAATTTTCAACTAATTCGACAAGAACGAAAGTTAAGAATAAAGTTCATTCATTTATATCTTGTCGCACCAGAACATAAGCCATCTTTATGCAGCTTCATTAGCATCGACGAGATCTTCTTCAGTGCAGGTTGGAAATGAGTCATGGTTTTGACTTGGAGGCCACAGGGACAATTGGGTAAGTAAATGTATCCCCACTTGTGGAGGTTATCCCTTGTCCTCCCAACGCCACTGCAAGCCCTGTGCAGTGTTCTCCAGTCATTCCTTGGTAAGTTAGTACCCAAGGGCAATCACTTGTAGAGTTCTTGGACTGCAATAGCTTCTGGAAGCTGGTCGTATGACTTCCACTGATCCACCCTGTACTTCGTGGCATCTGGAGGTTGCAGGCTTTCAACCATCATGAAACTTTGTCTCAACTGGAGATGGTGGTCTGTTGTCAGTTTCTTGTAGGTATTTCTGGGTTCTTGATTGACACTGGTTGCGGATGTGCGGTGGTGCCATACCTGCCAGTCTATAGACCAGCAGTAGCAGTGCTGGCTTGAGCAAGCCTGTGATGAGTCGACACAACTTATGGAGCTCAGTGTCGACCTTACTCACAAGGCATGATCGTTCCCAACCTGGGGAGCAGGACTCAGCTGGGTGTAGCAAAGTGTTAGCGTTGATGTTCACAATGTGCACAGGTATGTTCCCCATTGTGAGTCACCAGCTGGCTTATGAGTTATTCCTCTTTGAGAGTTTCTCCTTCAAGTTCTCTATGTGCCCTCTGAAAGAGAGATTCCAACTTAGTGTGTTGCGCAAGGTTGTTTTTAAGATGAAATTCTCAGACTTGTGTTTCTCCTGGGTTGCCATTCAGGAAATTGTATTTGTAGCAATCTGAGACTCTGGAGAGGGCATTGGTAAGATGGCATTCAATGACTTCAAATCATTTGCCTTGGGTAGCAAGGCAGAGATCGTCAGTGTATATAAAACAGCATATGTCGTTGTAATGAGGTTGGTTATTTGTATAAATATCGAAGAGAGTGGGAGCAAGCACAGAACCTTGTGACAGTCCATTTTTCTGTGGTCTCCATCTGCTTTACCTCCCATCTTGTTGAACAAAAAACCATATGTTAGTTAAAAGAGACTGGATTATTTGGACTATTTTAGAGTTTTTAATGATTTTGGCTAATTTTAGTGATAAAAGGGAGTGATTAACTGTATCATACTCTGCAGTTAGGTCGACGAAAACAGCCCCAGTTATCACTCTGATCTCATACCCATCCTCTATGTACTGTGTCAGGTTTGTACCTGACCACAGCAAGACTTCCCAAATCTAATTCTGCCAGTCAAAATCCAACACGTCATCAACAATGAGGGTGATTCAGCCAAGTATGAGGCATTCATAAAACTTGAATAAAAATGCAAAGCAAAGATATTGGATGGTAGTTTTTTGGAAGCTTAAGCCTTTCTTTGGCTTCAGTGATGCAACTACTCTGGCTTTGCTCCAGATCTTAAGAATTTTGAAAGTTGTTGCACATGTATTATACAGTGCTAGTGTCCATTCTTTGGTTTTAATACCAAAATGGAGAATGATCTCGCTGCAGATGTCAAGACCAATTACCTTTGCAGGTTTCAGGTACTTGAAGGTCTCATCAAGTTCAGTTATTGTAAAATTATGGAATTTATCGTCACTTGCTCCTAAGATGTTGATCTCCTCCTTCATCTGCTTCAAGTAGCCTCGTTCCCTACTGTGGGCTTTCCCATTCCTCAGGAACTGGTGGGTGAATTGATTCGGTGTGACAGCTTAGATGCATGACTGCATGTTATTGTTAGCATTGAGTTTTCTTCAAGTGGACCATGCTTTCTTGCTGTTTTCCTTCATATTAGTGTTGGTTAGAAAGTGTTATGGTTTCCTCGGCAAATGGGTCGTTGTCATAGGTGGATTAGTATATTTCATAGATCTTCTTGCTACCCTCTGATAGTCCTAAAATATAGGATTTCCTGACCTCTCAGGATGTGCTTTTTGGATATATCTGTGACAAGTTTCAGGAATTGGCTGAATTAGATCTATTTCATCTTCTAACACCGTTGTGAAGGCATTCCACTTTTCCTTGTGGGAGTTGAAGTGAGCCCTTGGTTTTGATTGAACTGCACGAACCACAGGTCAGGTCTTGATTGAGATTGGTCGATGCTGTGATCTGGGTATTGGGTCACAAGTTTTCTCATCAAAGTTGTTGCAAAGTCTTGAAGGTACGAATACCAGATCGGGATTGTATCCTTTCTTCCATCTTATGCTGTAAAATGATTGGAGTAGAAACAGGTTATTTGCTAGCACTCATTCTTCCACAGCTTCCCCGTCACTTTTCGTCTCCTTATAGCCCCAGTTGAGACTGTGGCTACCACAATGGTATTTTTTTCTTAGAACGAGTGATGATTAGGCCACATAAAAAGTGCTGGGGGTGGTTTGTAGACTGACACAATATTAAAATCTCCAGTTTATATCACAAGGATTTTCATGCCATTTTCCGACCAGGCACTGGTACTGAGTACAAAACTTTTATTGTGCACATATAAGCACTGCTACGTACTGGGCTTGGGTGATGGATGGCAAAGTCTATACCTGGGATCTTGGTTGGAATGGAATCTTTGTGAATTTCTTGGAGAGATGATGTCAGCTTTGATATTGGCTAGCATATCCATTTGCTGTGTGTGTTGAGCATAATGTAGCAGTTGGTTTCCCCACAGAGATTGACATGACACCGCATGAAGGTCTGCTACTTGAATACTTGGAAACTGCCATATTTTACATAACCCTTTAATGTTTGTTAAATTTCTTTACCCAATTCTTATTATTTGGGGTGCAAGTGATCAGGTTTTGCCGGATGTGTTGTCACCACCCTTGCGCATTTCGAAAAATTCAAAATGGCGGCTTTAATGGCTGCTGGCCATGTGTACTTCACAATAAAATCACTTAGAAAAATTCTCTGGAATGAAGAATCCAATGGAACCAAAGCAAATAGCATAGAATCACTTTTTATGTGCAATCTGCCATAAAGTTTACATTTATTTGTGCAAATTTTACATATTTCTGGCAAAAGTTATATATGTAGCATTATATGCCTGGTAGACTGATCTGTAAAATGGTTGAATTTTCAATGTTTCTATGCTGCAGATATAATCTGTCAAATTATATAAGGCCTAGTTTATTTTCAGATACTTGCCAAGCATAAAGAATAATAATAATGGATAAGAAAGAAGATCGGTGGATATTTGAGTTCCGCTACTCAGATGATTGTGAAAAAACAATGAAACCCTGCCAAGAAAGCAAGCCAGGAAGTGATTGCATTTTGTCTATCATTAAAGCAAGTTTGGTATACGGAGAGTATTTACGTCTTTTACAAGAAGACCATAATTTTGTAGTATTTTATCACAAAATTCATGTATCACGTAATGTCACTGTATCAAAAATTCCAAAGAGGCCAAACACATCAGATGAAAATGAAGGCACCTACCAAACCAAACAGATGCACTGTTCTGTTACTCCAGGTTTTACCTTCAAGGACACTGTCTTTATTGTGGTCAGATTTGCAACACAGATAACAAAGACCCCAAAACTCTTAAGCGTTGGGGACCAGCTCAAGCTTCATGCATTTGAATATGAAAGAAAGGTAAAGTTCCATTGGTGTCAAGGACTTAATTATGAAAAATTGTGATGAAAGAAAAAATAACTTAGTGGACAATGTCTGAATTCGTCTAGAAGGTTCAATAGGTGATCTCCATGCACCAGAAGCTAGATATTATGTAGACTGCAGGCAGATTTCACACAACAAGCAGATGTTTAGGATGATACATTACGTGAAAGCATCTGAATACAAGAATAAATTATTCTGTAACTTGCAACTATGATGAAATACGATGCTTTCGGAAATCACCTGCAATTGATGTTGTCCAACTAAGCATGTGGGTGGCCTTCTCCAAATAGTAAATGATAACTTTCCTGGATCTGTGCATACCTAATGGAAAAGTGAGGTGGGAGAATTCGAAAGATTCAATTTGGAATGTATGTCGCTGATTTCTGAAAGCCAGCATTTCATCATAGTTGCAAGTTACAGAATAATTTGACAAAACTTTCTCGTCATTCTTGAAAACCACACCAAGAGCAATTTGCAGTGGAGTTGGATGGTTTTCTCATATTTCAAGTGACCATATTCCCAATGAGAGTAGAAGTCAGAGATTCCTAGCTCAGTTTTGGTGAAACTTTGACAAGAGGCTTCAAAAGAGTCTGAGACAGCTTCTTTTGGAACTGATTTTGAAATTATTTCTTGTAAGCAGAAGTCTTGTCGTATAACTAAGATAAATCATTGATGACAGCTTTAGCTACTTTCAGAAGAGCCATATCTAATTCATCATCCTCACCTATACTTCTAGTCATCTTCAATGTGGCTGTTGCATTGTCCTGGAACATCAATATCTTGGAAAATCCTTTAGCTGACAAGTTTACAAGGTCATTGACATTTGCAGACATATAATTAAGCAACTCAGAACGACCAAGGTTTGAGCTACCATATACTCCAGCTTCATCAGTTCCTTTGTTCATGCATTCACATGCTTTTGCATTATTGCATCCCTCTATAGCTCTGCTTAGAGTGTGAAATCTCTGCCTGCAGTCTACTGCATCTTCTAGACGAATTCAGACGTTGTGCGCTAACTTATCTTTTCTTTCGTCACATTTCCTTTTATATTCAATTACATGACACATGTAAGCTGGTCTCCATGTTTAGGATTTTTGGGGTGTGTGTGTGTGTATGTGTGTGTGTGTGTGTGTGTGTGTGTGTGTGTGTGTGTGTGTGTGTGTGTGTGTGTGTGTGTGTGTGTTGCAAATCTAACCACAAAAAGTGTTCCTTGATGCTGAAATCCGGAGAAACAGAATGGTGTATAAATGTGCATTCATTTTCATCTGATCTGCTTGGCCTCTTTGGAATTTTTGATACAGTGACATAACGTGACACAATTTTTGTGATAAGATACTACATTAGGGTCTTTTTGTAAAAGATGTAAATGCTCTCCTTATACCAAACTTGCTTTAATAATAGACAATATGCGATCACTTCCTGGATTGCTTTTTTGGCAGGGTTTCATTGTTTTTTTTTTTTTTTTACAATATTCTGCAGAGCGGAACTCTAAAATACACCGAGCTTCTTTCTTATCCATTGTTACTATTCTTTATGCTCGACAAGTATCTGAAAATAAACAGGCCTTCGAATAATATGACATTATATTTAGAGCATAGAAACACTGAAAATTCAACCATTTCACAGATCAATCTGCTAGGCAGATAAAGCTACATATATATTGATTTGCCAGAAATATGTAACATTTGTAAAAAATAAATCGTAAACCTTACGGGAGATTGAACATAAAAAACGATTCTTTGCCATTTGTTTTAGTTCGAAAGATTCTTCATACCAGAAAACCTAGGTTTAGACAACAAAATAATCTTTCTAAGTGAATTTGTTGCGAAGTACACAAGGCCGGCAGCCATTATGGCCGTCATTTTGAATTTCTCGGAATGCTCAAGGGTAGGAACAACACATTAGACAAAAATTTATCACTTGCACCCCAAATGATAAGAATAAGGCGAGAAAAAATTTCAACAAACACTAAGGGGTTACATCTAATTTCTGCCGGATTAATATATACATATACACATTCAGCATCAATGTCAAGAATAATATAAGGGAACTTCGAGAAAACTGGTTCAATTCTATCCTATTCAATCTTGAATTACAATCATAAATCCTCAATTTAAATGTTTTTATATTTTAATTGCCACGCATGAAAACCACATAAAATGAAGTAAAATGAAAATTAGTATAGAAATCAAATAAGGAAACAGAAATGCGAAGAAACCAAAACGTCAAACTTCGTTCTGAGAACAACATCCTGGACGACCAACAGCACCAGTGATCACAGACTGGATATCCTGATAACCAGTTCAAGTCTGTACGTCTAGATGCGAGTACACTTTCAGGAGGTGTCACCCACTATGATTACATGCAATTTTAGTCCCTGTCGGGGCAACACGAGTCTTTATCAAGTTAAAAGGGAAATGCAACAGTTTAGCCGCTTTATCCTGCTTTTGCCGTACAAAAAATAACTTCAAGCCACGCCAGTAGAGATAAAAATAACTTCAACAACATTAGCAACACAAACCTTATAGGAAATTAACTTCTTGAGCTTTTACTATTCGTGAAAGTTAAGCCTCAAGAGAAATTCATAAGTTATTAAATTAAAATATGCCTAAATTATTTTTATAAACTCCATCCGCTCAGTAAGAGTAGTAATAAGAACAACACTTAGACACATCAAGGCCCTTCTTTAACACCTAATTTACTGCACTTCCCGTAGCGCTTAGGATCGCTGATACCTTAATTCAGATAAGAGGCTTTTATTACCTTTGTAAATGAAAACCTGATAACGGATCCACGGGCCCTCTAAAAACTATCTTATCAAACTCATTCACAAAACATTCCGTCTCTACTCCGGAACCACTTGATGTCCACGCACAGGAAATTAGATATATAATCACTGGGTTTTCCTGGGTGTTTTGAAGCAAGCCTCTCGCGTAATCCATCTCGTCGATAACTTGAACATTCTATGCTGTCAATCTGAGATTTTCGTTAATCTGAGATTTATCGGTGATACCTGGTCTTATCTTGTTTTGTGGGGGATAATTTTCCAACTAGTGACTGTTTTTTTAGTCTCATGTTTATCAGCAGCGTGAATTAGTCATCTGCCTCCTTAAAAATGGCATGGGTCACGACATGAACTTAACGAACGTTGTTAAACTCTTCATTCTCTTCACGACTTCCATGATTCAAAAGAGCAGCATGATCCCCCATTATGCTCATTTTTCACCTTCCGTGGGCAGAACTAAAATGACAAATATCAAGATAGGTCTGTCTGCACTTTGATATTAGGAAGCCTTTCAGAGCAACATTGTGATCATCCGGTATTTTTTTTTTTCAGAATGGGGATAAAATGGCACCTACTTTTGTGCAGCTTCGTTATTTTGATCAAATGTCAGCAGTAATCCAAATGATTATCACATGTAATTTAGAGAATTCAAGTTTTTTCAGGAAGTATAAGAAAAAATTCAAGGTGGTAAAAACACAAGGTGGCTGACACTCAAGAGGAAAAATTAGGAATACAAAGAAAAATTAATAAATTCCATTACATCCTGTCAACAAGGAGCAAAACATAATTCACAGTTGAGTAACTGATTATAATTAAGCATACAATTCACAACTGACTTTGCCGGCATCTAGCTATGCAAGGGCGAGGATAAAAAGCAATTAACAGTCATAATGGTAAAAGCACTGAGGAGACGTGATATGCCAAGCTCATGACACAGACCAAGAAACGTGGGCCTGATCGTGAACTTTACCTTGGCCATGAGAAAAATCACTTCATGAACCGCAACAAAGACACGCCCTTAAAGCTTACTAAACAACTTTCTCGACTCAACTTCGTTAATATTCTAGTCCTAGCGTTTCATTAATAGCTCATTACTTGTAAAAAAAAAAAAAACTATTCAACGCCGACCATTGAAATAATGAATGAGTCCATGAACAAATGAAAATGACCTGGAAAGCATCGTCAAGCTCCTGCATCCCCACAGTGGAAACTGGTAACCTTCTCTCGACTACACAGTTCAGTGACTTACTTCCCGTCCACTGCCAAGCTTCGGAATTCTCTTCTTGCTTCTATCTTCCCGAATCTGATCTTTCCTTCAACAGGCAGGTAGGTCGCTAGCCTTTTCTTTTTTACTTCGGCCCCGAACTAAAAAGGGCCCTTGGGTTGTCCGGCCCATTGACAAATAGTACCATCGCAAGTTTTACCTTGAAATCTTCAATGGATGCTGAGCACCTAAAAATCCTATCCCACCATGCAATGCTTCTTTCAATACGGATCTAAAGGCAAACGTAGCCTAAACTTCCCTGGAACAACTGAATATTTTACCTGCAAGCGACGTCATTGCCATAGTATATATTGCTAAGACGCTGAAGTACATGAGTTATACTGATAATCACAATAAATGGAACTGTGAATATAAGACAAGAGTACCTCGTCGGACAAAATAATCTGTCTCTTCCACCATCATTCATTTTCAATGTCAACAGTCAGACACGGGGCACGCCTATTCGGACCTTGAAGTTTTACCAAAGTAAACCGTCACTATTTATATAACAGACGGTGCTGACAATATTAGCTTCTAGGTAGTTAGCTCCTATGTAGGACACAAAAACAGTTCTACTATATCTTAGCAACAGAAGTCCTAATAAATTTTCAGAAGCCCTTTCTCCTAGTAACTGTTAGCTACATGCTAAATAACCTAAAAACAGGTGATAAAATACTTAGAAAAAGCAGGTGATAATACAAACAATCATACAATTGTCCTAAACACCAACTAATGGTAATATGTTCACCCTTTCACTTGTGGTATTACCATAACGTTCATAACACCCACGTGATTATGATGATGATATTTCAAAAACTAGTGTATTGAATTAAGTTTGGTCTTATTGGTTCTGGTAATGAAGGCTTAAAACAGTTATAATTGACTGAATGATTGTATCTCGAGAGGATGTTAAATTAACAATGAACATTAATGAAAATCAGAAATTGAAAAAAAAAAACGGAAACCATTCCAACACTTCTGGAGAGAGAGAGAGAGAGAGAGAGAGAGAGAGAGAGAGAGAGAGAGAGAGAGAGAGAGAGAGAGAGGTTTTCCCAAAATCTCTTTACATCAGATTCAAGATCGTGAGTCCAATGCTCCCTTGACATTGACAGAATGACGTAAGAATTTACAAACTGCGCTTTTTTGGGAAAAGGCGGGACGGTTAAGAAGGGTGGAGCTTCCGGGAAATAAATTAGTTTAATTAAATACTTTTATCAAGAGAACCACCGCTAAAAGAAGGCAGGTTCAAACGGCAAAAGCTTACTCATGCAGGTCTCATTTACGACAAATACGATTTCCTTTGACACGTCTGATACTCTGTCGTCGGAGCTCACTGCATTCACGCAGCCGAAAGCTCTGAGGAGTCCCTTTAGTTTGGAGCATTTTACAAAAACAGTACCTTTGTACATAACGCTAAGTTATTCCGAGTAAAATATAAAAAATAATTTTATTCATTTATTTATTTATTTATATAATAATGTGTGTTAATTGTAATTGTAACAACATCCCATCTAGAGGCATTCACTATAAATCCCTGATGGCAGCTTTTTTTTTATTCGTATTTTTGGGAACTCGTCATCAAATACTGTTACTTAAATTCACCATTCCACCTACCAGTATGACAAAAAGGAGCAAACTTTGCAGAAACTAAAAGGATTATTTTTAAAACCAAATGCATATGATTAATAACCGTAAAATAAGCATGCTATATGACAGTGGCAGGTCACAGCCACCGTCAAATTCCTGGTCCAGAGGTCCACACTCGAATAATTATCCACTTCCGCAACTTCATCTTCACTAACAGGCCTGTGCTGACATAAGGCCGACTTAATTTAGACAAACAGCAAACGACAGCGGGAGATAGCCATGACAAGACAGTACGTGATAACCTTGACATTTGCAGTTCTTCTAGCTGCAAGTAAAGGTAACGGTGATATTGAGATAAAAAAAAGAAAAGAAAGGATGACTGACCTTAGTTGAAAGTTGTTGTTCTACAAAATAATCATACTTACTGGCTGCTAATTTCCCACTTGGGGAAGATGGTCGAAACAAAGCTTGTTCCTGTGACTCTGGAGCCTATTACGATACTGTGTCGTCGCAGACATCAGGGAAAAGGCGCCCCCTTGCACAAAGCCTACTTGATTATTCGAAAGGAAAACTACCTTCATGTAGGTTTACAGAGCATACGTGAAATAGTGTCAGCGCAAAATACTGGTTCACAAACAAAAAGTAATAAACGCTTTTCCAGTTCAAAACACCAACATTAACAGCAATAATAAACATTGACATTAAGCCTAGATTTAACTACGCATCAAAAAGACGGCTATGAATTTTTGAGTCAGGCAGAAAAGCAACGGTACCTGTTTTCACTGGACAGAGAGACCTTGAACGAAATTATAAACGATAGTCGACCCTTGGTGGGCAAAATAGTCGGCGGTATGTGGGTCACATCGTACCCAACAGCTCGAACATCCTTCGTTGCCGAGTAACATTGCCTCTGAATCCAGCAAAACTCAATTAAAATCCTCGTCACCTTTCACTCCAGAGTGACGTCCTACAGGATCCTTTATCGTCCACGTCGTGTGCACCTTCCTCGTAAACCAAGGGATTACCAGCTACAACTTAAAGCATTATCTATAACAACTTTTAAAGCTACTGATTTTTCGTGGACACTTCTTGCTACTTTCTCTTGGCATAACTAAAGCTTTTATTGCCTGGATATCCATCAAAGGAAGTAACTCATTCTAAACATCACTGGAGGAAATTTACCACACATGATAATCAGGAAAACAAATATATAAATAAATAAATGAAGTTTTAGGATTCCTCCACTGACAAGCCCTAGACATTCATCATTAAAATGTTTCCCTATATATCAAACAACAAAATTCAATTTGCCCTTGACGGCCGTCGTTAGCAAAAACTTCCCCGGGATCTCAATTACCGATGAAAATTTCCAAGGTCCGGTAGAGCCAGAACTGTCCCAAGATATTCATAGGCAACAGCAACTTTTCCTGTATTTGTATCCCGGCAGAAGCTTCCTCTATAACGGCCCGTGGCAGAACTTTCCGTGAAAGACTTGATCTTAACCTAACTAACCTAACTAGCACTGAGCTAAACACTGCATCTACCCCTGAAAGAAGACGCTATTTGGTGCCCATCATTTTCATCAACTTACAATGCAAGTCACGGACGCCTGCCGTGAAGATGATAACCACTATTGGAATAAATATCCTTTCCGAAAGATTTGGTCAGTCTCATTATTATTCCTGTTCAGCTTTTAAAAGTTGGTAAATATATGTTTTTCCTCAATCATCGAAACATGAGTTTCATATCCCATTGAACGCATTGCCAACCAGGTTTCAAACAAAAGCGAAAACTCTCCCATCCCATTAAAGGTTACAACTAAATACTAGCCGAAAGAAACTAAGCAGTTACCGCACGCATTTCCAGAAATCATAGAGAGAGAGAGAGAGAGAGAGAGAGAGAGAGAGAGAGAGAGAGAGACTTACCAAAGGGCGAATTATATTTTGTCGCTTTAATTGATTTCACCATTGGAAAATATAAATACTTTTCTTGCAAACAACACCGCAAATATAGCTACATTTGGGACATCAGTGGTGTTTTCTCCTACAAATAAACTGAATTAAGTCTTGGAATGAAGAACTTGTGATTATAAACAATTATACTTGCACGTGCTGTGACACGGTCCATAAGTCATGCATGAGTGAAAGGTAATCATTCATCTTAAATTGGTTTAAGACACTAGCCAACAATTAAGTGTATGACTTGGCGATATCGCGTCACTTTCTGGATTAGTTTTGTCTAGCATAATGAAGGCTGAAGCATTTGTGTGAAAGAGAAAGGAAAGGAAAGGAACATGTGATCAAACAACCAGTGAAGTGCACATTCCTAAGCATACACACATGTAGATCGAAATACCTATGAAGGGCTAGATCCCATTCTACTTGCAATTTATGTTTTGACTGAAGGATAGGTACACACATTGCGCAATGATGTTGTGCAATAGAACTTGAGGCGATATTTTTTATATATATATATATATATATATATATATATATATATATCTATATATATATATATATATATAAAATATCGCGGGGCTGGTTCACATTTCTAAAACTCACAGCATCCGACACCAGAGTGAAGAGGTACTAACACGATGTAACAATTTCTTTACCAAGTTTGATACTAAGAAAAACTCCCAGCTTTCAGAAAGAACCAGCCAAGGGGGTTTTCTTTCAATGACACTTGTTCATCCTAGTTACTTCCATACATGAAAGATACCGGGAAAGTAAATAATAAAGGTTGTATGCAAAAATATTGCCAGTTTCAGTTTTGTTCGATATTCTTTGCTTGTTCAAAACTAATGAACTTTGGTAGAAACCGTACGGATGTTTTACATGCATTTTGCTCGCGGGTAAATTTCATAAATTAATTTTATTTCTTGGTAAACTCCACCTTTAGACTTCGGTCGTCTAGCTTTAACCCGGGGCTGGTTCTCATGTTAGCGTACAGACGCTCTATTCATGTAAATGTAATTTTTCACAATATGTATACACGTGTATATATATATATATATATATATATATATATATATATATATATATATATATATATATATACACACGTGTATACATATTGTGAAAAATTACATTTACATAATAGAGCGTCTGTACGCTTTCATGAGAACCAGCCCCGGGTTAAAGCTAGACGACCGAAGTCTAAAGGTGGAGTTTACCAAGAAATAAAATTAATTTATGAATAAACAATTCCTATAACTGTATGCCTGCGTAGCACAAATATAAGTAACCAAGCAATAACAAAAAAATAAACAAACCTGCCTATGTATGTGAGCTCATATAGGCACTAATTAATCTAGCCGTCCAAGTAATCAGGTTCTGGCTCTGATATCTCCATCGTGTGGATCATGATTGCCAAGTCAATCAATTTAGCCTCGAGAAGATAATTTGGTTTGTGGTTAGAGCAAGCAATACTGATAAGACTGAATCCCAAAGATTCTATGAACTCATGAAGTGCACCAAAAACTAATGGCATCCTCAAAATAGTTTCATCGGGATAAAGCATTCGTGAAGTTCAATGCCCAAACGTATTCATAAAATCTCTCAACTGATCTGACACCGAATGCACAAATGCAATTTTTTATCATCTTAATTTTGTAGTCATTTTAGTGTTAGTTCCATTACATCACAACATCTATACAGTGGTCTTAACATGTTGCAAATCAACACCACCTCAACATGGCAACAAACAACGCTCGAATGAGATAAGTTTTCGTGCTTCTGAATTGTACTGCAGTGCTATATTATACATCGCCAGTACTCTGATGACACAAGGAAAGCTTTCTCTCTGCTGACTTCAAATATAATCCACATAGCTAATAGTTTTATACATGCGTGGAAGAACAAAGTATTGAATCCTCTCAAAATTTACCCGCGAGCAAAATGCATGTAAAACATCCGTAGGGTTTCTACCAAAGTTCATTAGTTTTGAACAAGCAAAGAATATCGAACAAAACTGAAACTGGCAATATTTTTGCATACAACCTTTATTATTTACTTTCCCGGTATCTTTCATGTATGGAAGTAACTAGGATGAACAATGTTACCCAAAACGCTTCTCAGATGAGTGTGTGCATTCCAGAGAAGGATCTGTTTGTCGTTATTTTAACACATTCTTTACATGTCGGCATCTTAAGAATGGAGGAGCACGGAAGCCCACCTTTGCTTCCTCATTACTCCAATTAAAAGATTGCATCTTATATATATATTATAATATATATATATATATATATATATATATATATATATATTATATATATAAAGGGTCACATAACACCCGAATATTAATTTCTATTTTATCATGACTGCCGTCATCAGAGTTGAAATCCATCCACATTTCTAAAACTCACAGCATCCGACACCAAAGTGAAGAGGTACTAACAAGATGTAACAATTTCTTTACCAAGTTTGATACTAGGAGAAAAACTCCCAGCTTTCAGAAAGAACCAGCCAAGGGGGTTTTCTTTCAATGACACCTTCAAGCAGTGAACAAAAGTGACATGGAGTCAAAATGTCTCGGCAAAATCAACTAAATGACGTATTACCATAAGGACAAGTCTTATCCAGAAAAGAGTGTGGCAATCAGCCACCATGAATTGCCAGAGTGAAGATCATTGTAACCATAAATCCAATCACACAGCCTCAAAAAGGCCCGGGACAGGTCTCGCTTGCAAGGTGAAAGATTATGAAAGGAAGGCAGAAACAATTCGTTCACAGTTATTCAAGTCGGTATCTAAACGGCCCATCGTTCACATTATATTGCATTTCATATTTCGCGTTTTCACATCTGAAAATATAACGAGAAGTAAAACTGTGCTACACAGCAAAGAATTCATATTGTCTTTTATAAGTGCGATTCCATAGTATTTTAATAATAAAAATAAAAATATCTAAGTTACGAAGCTCACGGACTCGTCTAGTGAGACATGTGAATTCATTCATTATACATACATACACACACACACACACACACATATATATATATATATTATATATATATATATATATATATATATATACTTATATATATGTATATGAGTGTGTGTGTGTGTGTGTGTGTGTGCGTACGTGCGTGTGTGTGTGTGTGCGCGTACGTGCGTGTGTGTGTGTGTGTGTGTGAGTGACGGTTGAGCTTTGTATAGCAGAAAATAAAATGCAACTGATAAGTATCAAGCCGTCACAAAACCTAGTACGGATACACATTAGCGGGATTACTACCGAAATCTGTAGCTCCTCTGATACATGTATGAAGTCCATCCATCATTCACTTCTGCGGAAAATTCACCCACGACAGAAGAAGTCACTGAACGTAAATGTTAACTTCAACTGGAAAGAAGGCTTAAAATGAATAAAGATGAAAGTCCCAAGGATATGAAATGATGAATTACAGATAACGCTTATGACTTATAAATTATGAAGCAGAACGATGCGAATGGAGACCAGACAATAGAAATTTTTGGATACAATCCTCTACCTAAAAAATAACCGAAGAAATCGTTTGGAAAATCGCGAGATTTCAATCCTCGATCGTGTTAGGTACAGATGAAGTATCTTTAGAAGAGAGCAAACAAGCAAAAAATAACAAGTGCAAATGATGAACAGCATATGATACTACTGTGAAGAAATGAAAAAAAATATGTTCAAAGTCTGAGCAACCAAACGAAAGCCTGCAGGAAAGAAGGAATTATAAATGAATTGTTAAGATTTTGAACCAAAGGCCACAAAATTAATAGCGTAATATAAAATAATATAAGAAGGTCAAGACTGAAACAACTATTGAAAAAGGCAAATTAAACATGGTAAACATTGTAGTCATCACAAAATTATTATCAAGATATCACTCAAATGAAATTATATCCAAGGGAAATTCTCCAGCTTTGAGAAGCAGCACCACGATAAGTGTAGGATCAACGAATTTAGATCTGAGAACTAGCTGTCGACAAGAGAACCAGTTGGGTTGGAGGAACTGTGAGATAAAACAGATAGAAAAAATACCTTATTTCATAGTTTACATTTCCAAGGTTTTGAAAAGAAACTAAATGTTTCAACTGGATGAAGATGATGGATATAGTTAAAGACAAACTCAGATTAGAAGAACAAAACGTTTGATCGTGCAAGTGTACGGACTCCATTCCAGCAAACGTTAACGTAAAACCCCATCGATAATACACACAAACAAAATCCCTTTCAATTAAAAACACACTCAACCCATGCCCCTAGAACTGATATATAAAGGCCGGGGCAGGGGTAGTGTTACAGCGACACAAAGAGAGAGATATCCACTTCGTGGAGCAATAAATTCACAGGTTTCCCACGTAACATAGTGTAACGAGGAGTCATCACGACTTGGACACAAAAAAGACCCACCTTTGCTCCTGAATTCTCATTACTGTGCGGTTTCATGGTTGGCAATGACCTTGACACTACATATATACAAGGAGGTCAAGGAACAGCAAAGCCCGGAGGCGGTATGACCAGTCAGGAGGAATGGCTGTTTTAATCTCATTCACTGCGAATTCTGATATAATATTTTTAAAGATTTACTTTTATGCTTGATAAGTGCAAAGATGGCTTAAGATAAATATTTCCTTGTCGTCAAACCATATTTAGATGCAAATCAAAATCGTGCTGGCACTAAAGAAATGTAAATTTGCACTTACAGAGTACAAGGCAAGATGAGGATCGTATGTTATAAAACTAACATCACTGACACTAAACTTGTACCCTTGCTCTATTAAATTATTAATTTCAAAATACTTGAGTTATTTTAGGTTGGGGACTAATGTGAGATTAAGCTGTAAATAAAATGTATCAATTCTATTGTCGTCCCTCTCAAGCACACACATGCCTGTCTCCCATACCAGGGGGTGGCTTTAGAGGAAAGAGGCAAGGGGTGGCTTTAGAGAAAAAAACGCAGGGAGTGGCTATGGTGAAAAAACAAGTAAAAGACCAGTGCTACTGCCAAATTTCAACTGCTGAACCGGTGATGAACTCCCTCTGCACAAACACTTCCATAACATTACAAGTTACTTTACCACTAACGCATAGAAGCTCCATACCCACTGTCCGATTCACTTTCCTCTTGTAGGAGATTCTTGCTCCCTTGATACTCTGGCCCTTTCACCCTATTTTTCCAGCACTTTTGAGGTCTTCCTCTTCTCCTTCCTCAAAATAATTCCGGTTGATATACTTTTCACCACTCTTTTTATCGCTAGGCTCTTGGCATGGCAAAACCATGCCATTTAAAACACTGATACAATTTTTCATCTGTGTACAAATGTTTACTACGTATCTGCATTTCTCACCGCATGCATACTTAGCAAACAATTCACCACAAACGCCTGTTCTTCTTGCATTTGAATTCGAAAACCACACCACTCACTGATTAAGGAGCGTAGCCACACAAGTACCTTCATAGAATATAACTTAGGCCTCCAACTTCCTTCCTCCCAAATCTTGTGCTTACATCATCCTGCGCTACTGACGCCTCTTTTCTCATCCATTTTCACTGGGTACATTGACTTACAAATACTTCTCCAAATCGTCCCTATCAAAATTCATTGCCTTTCTTCGTACTTCTACTAACATTCACTTTCAACTTTCTGATTTCACAAAATCTTTCAAGAAACATTCATATTGCATCCCACAACATTGCACCTCATCCCACTGTCCTCTTTCTGAATCCCCTTTTCACCCCCCCCCCCCCCCCAACCAGATACTGAACAGACATGAGGACATTATACACCTCCCGCCTACGCATTCTAACATTCGCTTCGCTTCTGTCATAAAAAATTTATACCAGCCCTCAACTAATCACCTTAACTACCAAACATCTTCAGCAGGATAACCCCTCCCCCCTTTGAAATGAGGCAAGAAGAGTTACGACAGGAAATGCTCTTGAAAACAGGTACAAGCTGCCGAAAATCTATTTCTCATGTCTGTTGAAAAGCAATATGAATCAGTAAGACTGACTTAAGTACGTTAATAAAACAGTAAATCCCAAGTTTACCTGATACCACTTAGATAGTGCGTCATCATTATAACAAGATTAAAATCTGGACCTCCGGAATTGCAGTGACATTATCGTCGTTGACGCAAACAAAAGGTACTATTACCCTGACGTACATTCCTTTCTCGATCTTCAAGCTCGTCACCTTTCTTTTCTTTCTTTCTTTCTTTTTTTTTTTTCTTTATGTTAAGTCGTAATTTTTCTAATAAGAAAACACACGGTCATCTATAAAAGGAAAGACTATAATATTATATATATATATATATATATATATATATATATATATATATATATATATACATATATATGGTACACTAATGTGGCAACTTATAACCCATGAATACAGAAAAACTTAGCTTTTGAAAAAGTTTTCACGTGAGAAAAGTGTAAAACACAAGATTTTATCTGTGTTATTTATGACCACTGTTTTGGCTTCAGCGTTAAATAAGATGTCTCATTACATTGGAAACCACAGACTATGACATCACTAAGCTTTTTCTTTCTCTCCGGCTCCCTATATACAAAAAGTATATATACATATATATGTATATATATAATCATAATATATATAATTATAATTATATATATATATATATATGTATATACACCATACAAATAGATAGATAGATAAAGGTCACTTCTTGGTTTGCAGAAACAACATTCTCACCCACATTGTGCAGCGCCCGGTAGCCAATTCCCGAGTATTATTGCCAAGCACCTATTTTAGGGCAGGTTAGGTTACAGTTGGGGAATATGACCCCCGGTACCGATAACATCTATTCATTTGTTTGAGACATTTTCTTAGAGGAAATTGGCGCATAAATATGTGAGTTTATGTGCGAAGCTTACTCCTTGAATATGAGAGATTTAACAAAAGATAAATATATTCGCATTCAATGATTAACACATGATTCTCAAACAACTATCCGATGTTATGAACTTTTTACGCGAAAAAAAATCTTGGCAACAAGGTGTTTATAAGCGTCATCTACATCTCCATCTCAGCTTTCTGTCCACTAAACACGACATCCTTTTATTCAAGACACCACATAAGAAGAAAGTAAAAGTCTTGGCACAAATGGTATCATTTACTAACGGCCCACGATGCTTGTTTGGTTGTTGGCTGCTTCCGTCAGCAGCAATAAAACGTACAAACACAAACACATACTCTCTCTCTCTCTCTCTCTCTCTCTCTCTCTCTCTCTCTCTCTCTCTCTCCAAGAAATCATAAACTAATCAATTTTATACCTAAGCAAGCAATTACAAAAAGCGCCAACAAATTTTTGTACGAAACACCTGAACAACCGAAATATACCAATTTTCTAGGAACTCAAGAAAGCACAAGGTGGCCTTTAATCTCCTGGGAAATGACAGGTCCGCTGTGTCAACAACGAAATATCACATAACTCCAGGATGATGTACAGAATTTATGAAGTTATAGGCAGGTAGGCCAGTTAAAACTAGTTATTAATGGTTTCAACAACTCGGTGGTGTACCTACCTACGTTTGATCTTCATGCTAAAGCACATCCGCTTAATGAAAACAGTTTGTATGCAAGTCAAAACTATACTGGTTGTTTTGACATTACAGACGTCTCTCTCTCTCTCTCTCTCTCTCTCTCTCTCTCTCTCTCTCTCTCTCAACATAGGGGCAACCAATACCAAAACGTTCAAGTGAACACAACTTTAAGGTTGCATTAAAATCTTTTGAAGTAATGAAAAACAGACTACCTGATCTAGGAAATGTAAATGAATGAAAAAAAAAAAAACAACGAATTCAGGTGTGATATATACATACACACATACACACCCCTTCTCACATGCTAGTGTTGTTCACCAATCATATACATATATACACACACATAGATAGGTAGGTAGGTAGGTAGGTAGATAGCCATAACATATATATGGTTATTTCTATGTATGTATGTATGTATATTATATATATATATATATATATATATATATATATATATATATACATACACACACATATATGTGTATGTATATATACACACAAATATGCGTATATGTGTTATTTCTATCTATCTATATGTGTTTGTATATATACATATATATATGATAGGTGAAGTAAGGAAGGTACTTTGCTCTTGGCTAAACATCTGAAGAAGAAGAATCTACAGTAAGCCAACACTAGCATGTGAGAAGGGGTTATTGAAATAAATCTGCATTTTGGAGGTGAAGAAGTGTTATATATGAATGATGAGGTGGATAATTGTTTTAATGGTATGCTTGGAGGAAGAACTGAAAGGCTGGGAAGTGTGTTAAAGGAATTAAGTGGTAAAGAGGTTACTGTATACCAAAAGATGAGTCGAATGTTGAGAGATGGTTTGATCATGTGAAGATAATGAAGAACGATAAGCCCGTAAAAAGAGCGCGTGAAACCGGGAAAGGGCTGGAATATGTTTTTCCTTTCTTTTGATCGATACGAAGAAACTTCACGGCTAAAAAGCGAGAAAGCGAGTGTGTGTAAGAACTACAGATATGAATAACAGTATACGAATTTGAGGGTGGTTCCAACGGGCCATTCCAGTGCCTACTGTTCTAGTATGCGACGTCGCTAGTGCTATGTAAGTATTCTAGATGGAAGATTCATTCTTGAATCAGCAGTTACAGAGTGAATATGACAGTGATGATTCTGGCTATTTTATTAAAGGCAATAAGAAAAAAGGGGGTTTATTTAAATTCACACACACTCTTACATACATACATACATACAAAAACGCACACACACACACACATATATATATATATATATATATATATATTATATACACTAAATAAAACAAAACCATATTCTCATCCCTCTACGTATTACCATTCCTATGTATATATGACATGCTTATAAAATATAGTATATACAGGTATTTTACAAATATTCTCCCTAAACAAACAAGAAAAAAGAACGGAATACCAATAAATGAATAAAAAAAAAAACTCTTAGCCTTGAGGGGGTATTTATATTCCTTCTCTGATAGAACCTTGAGGATGAAACCTACACTAATTTGCGGCCTCATGACGAAGTAATTACGGCATTCCTCAGCAAAGTAATGCATGCATGAGTGGAAGAAAACAACTAAACAATTATCCTTTAATCATAAAAAAGGGAGAGATCAGCATGGACTTGATGTAAAGTACACATCAAAGGAGTAACAATTATCTAAGTTCAATGAGCGTTAGCAAAATATCCGGTACATTAGGTTGAAAAACTTGAATCATATAAGAATATGAAAAAAATTAATGATAAAACACTTCAGTAGAGGAAAACACACTGAAAGGTATAATGCATAGAAAAGTTCCTTACATATACTTGTTAGGTCTGAGTCTCGTTATAACTCATTACTGCTTACTCCAGAAAGACTAAGCTTTGTTGGCACTTTCTCAAATATTTGTCTTTTTCCTGAGCTGTTCAACCCTTGTTGTTCGCTATTCTTTTCTCAGAAATGAGAGCAGGAACTAAGAGCATATGGGACTTAGGTAAAATCCAAACGCTAAGAACACTGGTGAATACAAAGATAAAATCATAGGAGATTACAAAGGCATAAAATTAATTAGAACCGCCCCCAAAGAAACTTTGTAATGTCTCAACTATAAACATAACTAAAACAAGCAATCTCTCAGAAATATCTTAATAAATAAACACAAATCTTACTTGCAAACGCTTACACATGGTCAATGTTCTTATTTGACATAATGACTAATAATTAACGAAGTCGAGACTCGCTAAGGTCAAAAGGTTAAAAGCCAAAGCCACAAAGTGTATATTGAAGGAGAAAAAAAAATCCTTATCTACTTCCAGGTTGTTTGTTTGTTTGTTTGTAGGCGTATGCCAACACCAATGGAAGTATTTTATTATTTTCCTTATTATTAGTACATAGAGCATTTACAAAAAAAAAAAAAACAGGTGACGCCATACTAGCATGCTTCAGCTGAATACTGTGTTCATAAGTACGGGATACCTTCACCAAGGCTGAACAACGGTGAATACGAAATACATCTTAGCCTATCTTCCTTAACATTACCTCACGTGGGTAGCTGTCTTCTGCCGAGGATGCAGTCAGTTATTGTGGGTCTGAGCTGTTTTCGATATCTTGTGCTAATGCCTAATACTGCTGAAGAAGCAGAAAACAAACAATAGCAAAACATAACATCCATGACAGAGGTTAAAGGTAATGAGCAGCTATAACTAACAATATGAAAGAAACAAACTAGGACAAAACAGTCCTTTAAAGTAGTACCGTGAATATTAGCAGCCAAATTATCCACACATAATAAAGATAAACATAATGCTCTGATGTACAAGGCAATGTGAACAGACAGCATTTCAACACAATGCAGAAGATGAAAAGCTCTTCAGACAAGAAACACTGACTAACCAGTGGTTCATGTACTAAGAATGATTGCAGACGTCTCCTGCTGAAACCCGCGTTGATTTAAATCATTAAAAAAAAGGGATTAAGAAAGTATCTCTCCAAGAAACTAAAAATCGTAGCCCATACATAATCTTAGCCTTCGCGGGAGTATAACATGCAAAACAATAAAAATAAACTAGAAGGCTTTAAAATATAAGAAAACTTTCATACAATCCACAGTTGCATGGCAGTACTAGCCGATAAGTCTCTTAAAGTAATTCAAAAATAATAAGTCAAGAGTCGTGTCCACTTAGGTCAAAAAGTCAAAACCATTTGCATCACTTTATCTTAACCCATTACAACCATTCCAGACTACATAATTGGTTCCAATATGCAAGAAGGTAGTGGGGCTAGCAACCTCACTACAATTGTTCTCGCTACGAACCAGAACGCTAAAACGTTCTAGCATCCCCTCCAAGGAAATAGAACTGTATGGTGAAAAAAGATCAGACACGCACACTACACACACCCCTTATATATATATAAACTATATATATATATATATATATATATATATATATATATATATATATATATATATATATCTACATACATACATACACACACACATATATAATATATATATATATATATATATATATTTGTGGCAAGCGTCTTTCTGACAATTATATTTTTCTCTTTTCAAAACATGATGGAAACTGTAAATAGACATGGGGAAATAGAGGAATTGACTCTTGTAGAACACAGGGTAAAGTAAAAACGT
>NC_087203.1:12561627-12571627 GCF_015104395.2 Macrobrachium nipponense
CCTCTCATTCTAGCACTTTTTTGTAAGTTACCCTTCATACTAACTGTAAGAGTTCTACACTGCCTAATCTTTTTTACCATTCTGTTTCTTCCTCTGATATCTTGTCATTTTATAACCTGACATTACCTAGACGCTTCTTACTCTACTTGCATTACTCACCTTCCCATAGTACAGTCTGAAAACTTCCATTTCCCTCCGTTTACTACGCAAAGGGCACGTGAGATACATACAGTAACCATCTTACTTCTTATTCCTCGACACTCGACGCCCACATGAGGTAAACCATCTACCAGCCCTTTGCTTGTTCAAGTTCCAATCAGCGTTCAAATCCTTGCATCAGTCGGGCAGAATCTACGCCTGCAATTGCCTGTTACTGAATTTTGTTCTCTTCAAAATAATCATACAGTAATTCTACTTTTGTGGAATTTTTTAACCCACAAAATTAGAACTGTTGTAAGTTTTGAAGATGTCTGAATAACGACAAAACCGTGGCTCCTCTTAGAGGCAATACAGAAATTTTGTACATCTATCTTACCGAACATAATTATTGCATGCATCAAATATTGGCTATGAAGGTTACTGCTTGTCCCCTTTTTCATATAACATTGAATTTAATATAAGCAAAATAATCATAGCGTGGAAGGTGCCTCAAACAATATCAAAGTTACTATAAACTTTAGTAATAACTCCATCCACAAAAGACATTCATTCACATAGGTGTACAATTTTCACCTGTACTTCCAGAAAGTGACAATCTTTCATTTGAGAGCGAAAGTGGCAACCTTTCACTTGAGTAAGAAAGTGGCAACCTTTCATTTGAGATAGAAAGTGGCAACATTTCATTTCAGAAAGAAAGTGGCAACCTTTTCTTTGAGACAGAAAGTGGCAACCTTTCCTTTGAGACAGAAAGTGGCAACCTTTCCTTTGAGACAGAAAGTGGTAACCTTTCATTTAAGATAGGAAGTGGCAACCTTTCCTTTAAGACAGAAAGTGGTAATCTTTCATTTGAGACAGAAAGTGGCAACCTTTCATTTAAGATATTATCAAAGCTGCTTTTCAATCTGAAAGTGGCTCGATATCCCGCGGTAATTAATCATGCCCCTTCTCATTTTTCACGACCGTTGAAAATAAGAACAAACCAGCTCATCCTTTTATTTTTTAGTGTACTAAGGTTTCGAGTATTAATAGCAGTAAATTGAAGCTAAATATCAAACACAACATAGAGGACAAAATACCTCATCTAAAAAACGTTATTGATTTTGACGTATAGCCAGAGTAGATTCAAAGGTCCGAATAAGTAGTGTCAGCTGATTTTGTAAATAATTTACAAATGTCAATTGATGGGCAAGACCCGATGACTTTGTCAAGTATTTGTACCCTTATTCCTATAATATTCAGTGTAATTGAAGTGATCCCATTAATAATTTAAAGATCAGTCTCGTATTTGCATAATAAGTTCTATTGATTTATAAATAATTTCAATTATATGATAGCAAAGAGGGAAAGATGACGGATATATAATGTATTTATCAAAGTCCTTTAACAGTAGACTTCAGTTAAACTAAAACAGGAGCAAAGCAATAAAAAACATAGTACATGCATGAAGACCATGACTTGCGATAAGGCTGTGGGTTAAAAGGCCTACAAAGAATGTTCAAACTTACCCTTCACCTACAGCCACAACTTTGACAGCTTCTGGTAACAAAAACAAATAAATATGTATAATAACAATGAATTACAAAATGGTTAAATCTTGGTATATGCACTTAGGCATTCTTTTCATCACCATGCCTGGTTTTCATACCCAATGGCTATACCTTCGTTCCAACTACCAAAGATGAGCGAAAACAATCTTTGGGCCAAAACGACTCGCCCGGACAGGGACTCGAACCCTGGACCCTTAGGTTAAAAGCCTAATGCTCTACCGACTGAGCTATCCGGGCTGCGAAACGCCCTTCATCTTCTGGTACATCAACTTGCGTGATTAATGAACAAAGTTTCTACATGTGATATTAAATTATGCAGAAGCTTACAAGAATTTTAATAAACGTCATCCTATTGGTAACACCCAACAGTTTCATCCTGAACCGTTAATGTAAGGGCTACAGATTCAAAATTTCTAACAGATTTTGAAAGTTAAAAAAGATGGCTTTCATAACTCATCCAGCAATGAGACGAGATATTACATTATTATTATTATCAAAATAGTTTTACCATACTACTGAGCTGATTAATAGCCCTCACAAGGCTGGCCTGAAGGATTGGTTTTTATTTAAATGTATGTATATTTTGTCAATTCAATTACAGTTTTTCAAAAACTTTATATCTGGATTAATTTCAAATGTTGAAATTTATGACAAAATTTCACTGATCGATTCATTTCCCAAACTTGATGTTCGCTGCTGATTATACTTAGGACATTCACACAATAAATGTTTAATTGTTATCATTACTTTGCATACAAAACATTCAGGAGCAGGATAGGTGGATCATACATTAGATATCCGTGTGTTAGACAATAATGACCTTTTCGGAGACGTGTCAGAAAGACTTGCGTAAGTCTCTTTTTGGTATGATGAACTCCATTTTCCAACACTAGGTTTTATTTGCTTTAATTTATTTTTTTCAGGTTTTTCATCCCATATATTTGCCATATCTAATACTTATTTTTATGTGTATTATATAATCATTAATATGGACATTTACATTTTATATTGTCATATGGGCTGCTTCTTTGGCAGCTTTGCCAACCTCTTCACTTCCCTTAATCTCTATGAGGGCAGGAATCCAACGCTGTTCTACAGTTTTCCCATTACTACATAACTTATGGAATAATGACTTAATTTGTTGTACAATATTATTTTTCGCTTTGTAACTTGGAATAGCTTCTATGGCGCTTCTTGAGTTGCTAAAAACAACAAAATTATTGGAAATTATATTTAAATTCATTTTTATGGCTGATGCAATTGCACACAATACTGCGGTGAAAACTGAGGCATTATCAGGCAGAGAGATACTGCAGCATATCCCACTCACTCTTGTCAGGTACTGCAGTTTCACGGGTGGAGGAGCGGCATGCAGCCCACCTCCACCTCCACCCTCCATTCTCTGTTATAAGAGCAGTCTTTTCTATATTTCAGTGTCATGCAAATGTCGTCAACGATAGAGGAAGGGGGCAGCTAGAAAACTTAACAGAGCGAGGAGTAAAAGGACCAAGAATTCCCCATGTTAGGTTGAAGCCACTGCAGTGGATCCCTAGGCGCCCCACCCTCCCCCCCCACCCAACCCCAGACCTCGTCGGGGGGAGAGAGATTACAAAGGGGTTGCTGTCGTTCCTCTGAAACCCACCAACCCCCAATCCTACATAAGAAAAACTGATGTATGGTGTAAAATCATTTACTAATACCACTTTTATTATTATTTATATATATTTGCAATAGTAATGATAGTAGTATTTAATATCATTTATTTTTTAGATATGCAGTACAGGAGTCAACAAGGAAACAACCCTCATCCCCTGACACCAATGAATATAAACAACATTCATCCTCTACTGTAATCAAATGAAAACATAATCCTCATCAAACTTAACACACAAGAACAAACGAAAAAAAAATCGACACAGAAATTGTAAAAATAGTCTCCCAGACAGAACCAGGGAGAGATTCACCAGGACTCGTGGACGTGATCTCATCCAGTGCTGCTTTTTAATGGAAGAGGGTCCTCACAAAAACTGGGTAACCTTCGATCAGATCATAGAAGACACAGATCATCCAGCCGCGTATTATCATTATTATTATTTTATTATTATTATTATTATTATTATTATAATCCCATTGGAGTTTTTACATTCGGTCTTTCGCAGCCTAAAACCTGTAATTATCAGTTATAAAAAATAAATGAGATTTTTCGTTCATAAAGTTTTATTGCCTAGCAAATGCATTTGGAATTACTGTGTGAATTACAGCTATCCATATATCGTATCCATACACCATTTATATAATATAGTATATATACATGTATATAGTATATGTATATTAAATATGATATTATACACACACACACACACACACACACACACATATATATATATATATATATATATATATATATATATATATATATATATATATATATATCTATGATGTTTTTTATGCAAATACTCATATATATATATATAGTATATATATATATATATATATATATATATATATATATATATATATATAATATATAAACCCCCTATTTCATAACCCTAATTTTTTTAACTTTCGAAGCTGAAGCCGGGGCTACCAAATTTTTGCCATATACTCCCCATCCAGCCAGGAAGGTTTTAGTTAAAATCTGAACACCGTGGGCCATTTCTAAAGGGGTTCATAACCCCCTTTTTCATGCCCCCTCATTTTCTTACAACTTTCGGAGTTGACAGCTAAGGCTACCAAATTCTCCCCCCATACAGTAACCCCTCCCCCAAAAAGAAGGTTTTAGTCAACGTTCAAAAAATCGAGGGACCGTGTCTAAGGGGGTCACAACCCCTCTTCATACCCACTCATTTTTTTACGACTCTGATAAACCGTCTGGTAAACGGGTACAGCTGCTAGTATATACGTGTGTGATATACAGATATATATATATATATATATATATATATATAATATATATATATATATATATATATACATATATATATATATATATATATAAAATCTTGGTATATGGTAAGCAAACAGTCCGTGTATAAAATAAAAAGTTAATTCTGAGCGACACATTATTCAACTTTTGATCTGGTGTATTTCAATGTCTTAAGCATATGCAATAAATAAGAAACTTTATTTTGAAATATGCACGAGGAAAAAATATAACAGCAAAATAAGCCATTCTGAAAGGAAACTGCTTGGAGAGAAATGACAGCGGGGGTTATTTGGACATGATTTTGAATAAATACACTGAAATTCACAATTTTTATAAAATATTCTTGTAAGGAAAGACAAGCAGACATATAGCTAGAGAAAGCCACGAACTATTGAGAGAGTGTCTCCATTAAAAGTGAGAGTGATCTCAGGTTATTTTTCTTGACTTTTTTCACTTAAAAGTACTAAAAAAAAAAAAAAAATTGTCTAGGTTTGGTTCCCTCTGCTGCTGCTCATTGGAAATGTAGATTCAGGATCATGTTTTGTATGAAGAAAAATAAACTTAATTAATAAAAAAAAACAAGCATATGAATATAGCACTCTCCGTTTGCGCTGTCCCTTTACCAAATGCAATAAGTTATAAATCTCTATTCTTGTGTATTAGTCTTCTGATATATATATATATATATATATATATATATATATAGATATATATATATACATATATATATATCTATATATATATGTATGTGTATCTATATATATATATATATATATATATATATATATATATATTATATATATATTGGTGTGTGTTGTGGTGTGTGTGTGTGTGTGTGTATTTACATATACCCTTTTTGCCAGTCTTACAAAAAAATTTCTAAACAAACATTGCACATACACAATATATATATATATATATATATAATATATTTATATATATATATTTATATATACATGCATATACTACATATATATGTATGTGTGTATATATAATGCAAATACCACAGAAAATATAGACAGAAAGTCAAACCAAGCGCTTTCACCTTTATTCAGGCATTTACCTCGACAATGCCTGAATAAAGGCGAAAGAGCTTGGTTTAACTTTCTGCCTATCTTTTTCCTGTGGTATTCGTTTAAATAATGGAGTCACGTGCATCTACTGTGATTTTTTAAGCATATATATGTGGGCCAGTATACACCGTTTTGATAGCTTTACCAGTATACATACATATATATGTTTATATATTTATGCATATATGTATGTAAAAAATGTTCCGCAGTAATACGGAAAGAGAGTGAATTCCAAAATATGTGTATTCTCAAATTACACAAATTTACACCTTTTGGAATTAAATGTACACCTTTCGGAATTAATCTATTTTATTAATATCCCTTGAACGTTATAGCATTTGCATCGACTTTCGACATAATACTGCAACATACATTCATCCATACCCACGTACATATACACATATACTTATGTGAGTACATATTTTATATACATAATATAATATATATATATATATATATATATATATATATATATATATATATATATATATATTATATAGTAGCTGACCAACCCGGCGCTGCCTGCAAAAACTATCTCTTCCTCCTCCTCCCTATAACCCACCCTCCTCTCTCTCTCTCTCTCTCTCTCTCTCTCTCTCTCTCTCTCTCTCTCTCTCTCTCAACTGCACCTATTCACCAGCATAGAAATCAACAACCTAAGGCCGTATATTCACAGTCAAGTTTCCTGTCATTTCTTCTGCCAGTTCATCAAAACAGCCGTTAAAACTTACGTGTAGAGAAAGCGATGTGGACGGAGACAGCCCACTCACCAGAAAGGATGAACTGATGGCATAACCTAAATATTATCCGACCGACTGACAGGTCGGACATGTGGACAGGTTAGCAACAATTTCGTGGCAGCTTGCCGATGTATTTCATCTGGGAAGTATCTCAGACGCTCTGATTAGAAACAGTCACCCCTGAGCCTTTTGTACTAAAGGATGGGAAGAATTATGACTATTCAGGCTTTCCAGAGCACTTTTACAGTCTGAGTATATGACACAAGACTTCCTTATTATTGAAGAATGAATTGCTATATGCTTAGGGGCTTTTTACAATAGCAGATAGTTCAGCTGTATATACTGAAGTAGCTGGAGGTAGCTTTGCAACATTATAAAAATTATCAGTGACCACAGCTAAACCTACTCCCTCGATTGACTTTGAGCCATCTGTATAAATTTTATAGTCGTTATTATGAACATCATCATGTTCTAAAAACAGTGACTTTATTTCTTCATTGGGTGTTCTTTTTTCTTGTACAGTTCAGCTTTTGGTATGAACCAAGGTGGAATTTTGGAAGGGGCCAATTCATGAACATTCTGAGTCAGTATAGAATTTTCATTTACAGATGCATTTAGCCGGATCTGGAATGGAAACAGAAGATCTTGGCTTGAATTTGCTAGCATCAAGTTGATTAATAACCTTATCTGATGGATTGATAGCATTACTTTAATCCTCATCAAGTATCGGAGGCCTAATTCTTCATGTCGTAAATCAAGTGGAAGTTGGTGCGTATCCACATAAAGACTCTCGATGGGGGGTGTTGGAAAATCCCCAGAGCAAATACGTAAACCCATATTTTGGACTACATCAAGTTCGTGGAGTTTACTTTTTCAAGCTGATGAATAAATCTGGCATCCGTAATCCAACTTTGATCTACATAATGCATCACATAGTTATAGCAAAGTTTTCTTATCTGCTCCCCAGTTAAAGCCACAGACCACTTTCAGAAGATTGAGAGATTTCTTTACTTTGCACTTTAAATTTTCGATATGCTTAGACCATGTGAGTTTGGAATCAAAAATCATTCCTAAGAACTTGACATCATCCGCATATGGTAGAACAGACCCATCAAGTTTCAAATTTGGTATAACTTCTTGACGTCTACTCCTAGTAAAGCGAACAGCAACGGTCTTACTTGTAGAGAACCTCAAAGCCGTTTGTTTTGCCCATCGAGAGATAGAGTTGATGGATTTTTGTAAATACCTGCAAGCCGATTCAGCATCATAGCAGTGCAATAAAAAGCTAGATCATCAACGAAAAGTGAGGCCCGTACAGGATTTGAAATTTCATTGATGACGCTATCAATGGCAACGGCAAAACAAGTTACACTCAGCACACTCCCCTGTGGAAGACCTTCTTTTAGTCTGAATGGGGAAGATAAATGATTTCCTATTCACTCTTACAAAACCGGTCTGTTAAAAAGGAGTTAATGAACCTAATCATGATTCCTTGTATGCCTAATTTATTTAGCTGCTTAACTATTCCTTGACGCCATGTTGTATCATAGACTTTTTCTAAGTCAAAGAATACACCAATTGTCTGACACTGGTTTACAAAGGCCTATTGAATTTGATTAGAAAGTCTTAGCAGAAGGTTAAGGGTAGATCTGTTTTTGCGAAAGCCAAACTGGAGTGGAGAAAGTAGTTTGTTGTGTTTTTTCTAAGTGCTCCAGACTAAACGAGAGTTGATCATCTTCTCCATCAGCTTGCATACACAGCTAGTAAGAGCTATGGGCCTGTAACTTGTCTGATAAGGGTTTTCATTTGGTTTTTGAATTGGAATTACTACAGCAATTTTCCATCCTCTTGGTAAGATTCCAGTATCCTAAATTTTATTAATAATCTTCAAGAGGTATGTTTTTGCTTCCTCGGGTAACTGTTGAAGCATTACATACAGGATAGTATCCTCACCAGGAGAATATCATCCATTGAAGAAAGGGCATCTTGTAGCTTATGTAGAGAGAATTTAGCGTTGTAAGCTTCAAGATTACCACCAGATAAATTTAAAGGAATCTGGGTGTTCCTAATCCTCTGGAAGTCGGTTGAATAATTACTTGCACTTGAAATTTGGGAAAAGTGCTGACTTAGGTATTCAGCTACATCTTTGGGGACTTGTTATCAGTGAATCTCCAACCTTTAAAGAGGGTGTTTTAGGAGGAGAAAATTTCCCTGCAAGCTTTCTTACTTTCTTCCAAACTACTCTGGATGGAGTTTTTGAATTGATTCCATTTATGTAGTATATCCAAGTATTTCTTTTTGCACTACGAAAATATCGACGCTGTTTGGCCATAGCTTGTTGATATATTATCTTAGCAGTAGATGTGCCACTTGACTTATATTTTTTATAGCATCTTCTTGTAATTTTTCTGAGAACAGCACATTTCTTATCCCACCAAGGGACAGCAGGTCTTCGTAGTTTTCCACTTGTTTTGGTATAGCAGCCTCTGCACTTGTTATCACTGTGTTTGAAAAATATTCGTATGCTTCTAACCGGCATTTAAAAGATTCATAAGATTTGTCTAATCTTATACCCGTCTTATATTTTACCCAGTCTGCTTCCATTACCTTCCATTCTGTAGGAAAATTTCTCACGAACTTTAAATGGATAGGAAAGTGATCACTACCATGCAGATATTCGTCAACAGACCAGTTAAAATCCAAAGCTATGTCTGAGGAACATATACTCAAATCAATAGCTGAATATGAATTAACATGTATGTTATGGTAAGTCATCGTACCATCATTAAGAATCACAATATTATTATTATTAATAACAACCTCTACCACTTTTCCCCCATTGTCTATAGAGTCACCTCCCCACAGTGGATTGTGTGCATTAAAATCTCCTAGAAGCATGAATGGTGACGGTAATTGATTGAACAATGGCTGAATGTCAGCCACTGAAAAAGCAGATCTAAGAGGAAGGTAAATGGAACAGACAGTAATCTGCTTTTCTAAAATTATGTTTAGTGCAAGTGCCTGTAAATTTGTAGTAAAAGGGGTACTTGAGAGTATTCTAAAGATTTATTCTCAATAATACCAGACTCCCCCATGTGCACGGTCACCGGCAGGAGGGACCAAGGAGAAAATCTCATAGTTAACCCCAGGATTAAAAAACTCTGGGCCTAATTTGGTTTCTTGCAGACATACTATACCAGGATTTCTCTCTCTTAACAAAACTTTTAGCTCTTCTGCTCGTGTACGCAGTCCTTTACAATTCCATTGCAGGATATCAAAAGACGCCATTATGATGAGAAATTTTTAGTTGGCTGACCAAATGAAGAATATAAGAATATGAAGCTCTTGAAAGAAAGGGCTTTCCTGATGGAGATTTGGTCATGCTATTCTTTCTTGGTGGTCTATTCAGCCTCTCAGAGGAGGAAGACTTTTCTGATGGCATAATTTTACATTTGCCTTTCCTTACTTGGGCAGGTGACAAAGGAGGAGATGTGGAATGGGTACGTGATCTTTTATTACCTGTAATTTCACATTTCATAATTGCATGATGTACCT
>NC_087203.1:12581627-12604127 GCF_015104395.2 Macrobrachium nipponense
GCACAGTCATCAGTGGACTCGGAAGAACTGAAGAACAGTGCGTCAATGAACTACATGACCACACATCTAGAAGTCATGAACAGTGCATCATTGAAATGCATGGCCATATATCTAGAAGTGGTGAAAGGTCCACCCATGAACTGCATGACCAACTTCTAGAAATAATGAACAGTGCATCAATGAACTGCATGATTGATTTATCATGGAGTTTAGGGCATATCCCAAGCGCTGGGACCTGTAAAGGTCATTCAGCGCTGCAGTGGTATGTGATTGAATAAAATGGATTAAATGAATGTATACGTGAATCAACTAAATTCTTTTATACAAATGATCAATTAAAACTGCAATTTAAAATATATAATGATACACAACAATGAAAACTAAGATCAACTTATGTTACATAGCAACTAAAACTAAGACATTCACTCTCATTCAAAACCATTTACACATTAGTTAAAATTACAACAGCTTAAAAACTATCTGACATGCATACATTCATTTAACACCATTTACACCTTAATTAAAAATAATAAATAAAAACCTTAAATAATAATTAGGTACTTGAAATGATGACTATGAACGAAAGAAATAAATATAAAATAAAATTCATAAACTAAAATTTAGTATATCGGCAAGAGATTTTCCATCAAGGTGGAATCTCTGCCTCTGTTCTCTATAGTTTACACAACGCACCAGGATGTGCTCCACTGATAAGATAGCATCACATCTAACACACACTGGTGCACTGCCACCTTCTAAAATAACCTTATGGTTTATCCGTGTGTGACTAATACGAAGTCGCCCCAAAACTATTTCTGTTCTCCTCTCTTATTGAAAACAAGAGGGCCATTTTTCTATGCTTTTCCTTTTCTTCTTATATTTCTTATTGTTGGCTAAGAGAGGGGAGGACCATTTCTCTTGCCACTTCCTCAAGATGTAAGACTTGATGGGTCTCTTCATATCAACAAGTGCCATTTTGATTACCTGGTACAAATTACTCGCAGCTGCTTCCTTTTCATATCTGTCTGCCTCCTCATTCCCGCGAATTCCGACATGAGCTGGGATCCAGCAGAAACCTACTGGTTTCTTGCGACACGAAATCCGAAAAAGCCACTCCTGGGCTTTTTGTACCAGAGGATGAATTGTATACAACTGCTTTAATGAATCTAATGCACTTCTTGAGTCACTATATATTACAAAATTTTTCTTATTCGAGTTATAAATACTTTCTAAAGCTTTAACTATAGCTGCACACAATTCCGCTATCAGATTTTGATCCATCAGTGTAAATCTTCACTTGCCCATCATGTTGACTGTCGTGCTCTAAAAAAATTAGTTCTTATCTCTTCCTCAGACTGTTGCCTTTTGTTTATTTTCTTGGGAATAAGCCATGGGGGTACAGAGGATAGTTTTACTTCTCCAACTTTTTGGCGCTGAATTACCATGTCATTCAAACATTCCAAATGTATTACTTGAAGGGGTTTGGAAGATCTTTCACCAAACTTTCTAGAGTCTCACTCTTCTAAAATTTTTCGTGTAGGGTCTCGAGCGCTTTTAAGTCGCATGGTGTACCGCAACCCAAGCTCTTCTGTTCGCAGATCTAAAGGAAGTTCATGAGAGTCAATGAAGAGACTCTCAACAGATGTCCTGAAAGCACCTGTACATATTCTTAACTCCATATTATGAAGTATGTCCAATTCTTTTAACCTGGACTTGCTGGCAGATGAATATACCCGACAGCCATGGTCCACTTTTGATTTACATAAGGAGTCATACAACTTCAGTAAACTTTTCTTATCAGCGCCCCAGTCGAATCCCGATGCCACCTTTAAAATATTAAGGGAATTATTAACCTTTGTTTTTTTAAGAGTCAATGTGACTACACAAAGTGAACTTGTTCAGCCAAATTAGGAATACGTAGTTTCACTGTGGGTACATCTGGTGAACCGAATGGCGACAATTTTAGATGAAGAAAATCGGAAACCATGTTCATCAGCCCATTTACTGATGGCGTTTATTGTTTTTTGCAAGTAGTTGCAAGCTGATACAGCATCTTATGTGGTGATGTAGATGGCGAAGTCATCCACATAAAGTGAAGCCCTAACTGGAGCAGAAACAGATTTCACAATATTATCAATAGCAATGGCAAGGCAGGTAACACTCAATATGCTGCCTTGTGGGACACCTTCTTCCATCTCATAACAATAAGAAAAGTTATTCCCAGCTCTTACTCTAATATATCTGACCCTTAAAAAAATTGATAAAGTTTAACACATTGCCCCAGATTCCCATTTCATTGAGCTTTTAACAATGCCAAATTGCCATGATGTATCATAGGCCTTCTCCAGATAGAAAAATACCCCTACTGTCTGGCATTGATTGGAAAATCCCTGCTGAATCTGATTTGATAATCTCAGTAAAGGGTCCAAGGCAAAACGATTCTTCCTAAAGCCGAACTGAACAGAAGATAAACTGTTCTTCTTTAAATGCCACATTAGATGAGAGTTTACCATTTTCTCAAACAATTTACAGACACAGCTCGTTAGTGAAATTGGCCTGTAATCAGTGGGCTGATATGGATCTTTGTTTGGCTTCATGACACGAACTATCTTCCAAGATGGGGGAATGATGCCTGTTTCCCTGACATTATTGAGTATTTTCATGAGATATATTTTGGCATGTCCCGGAAGATGTGTAATCATGTTGTATGTTATGTTACCTGCACCAGGGGTTGCTGACTCACAAGATGAGAGAGTTTCTCGTAGTTCCTTTAGTGAGAACTTAGTTGTTTTGAGAGTTAAATCTAACTGACACCTTAGCATTTCAAATCTTATTGAACTGTGGTGTGTAGGTTTTGGAACTTGATATGTTAGCATAATGTTCTCCAAATTTATCTGCCACATCATCTGGTTTTGAAATAAGGACATCATTGATTTTTAGAGTAGGAACAGGTGATGGAACAAATTTCCAACTTAGCTTTTTAATCTTTTTCCACACTAATCTTTGTGGCGTTTTAGAATTAATACCATTAATATAGTGGAGCAAAGATTCCTTTTTGGCTTTTTTAATATATTTTCGTTGTTTGGCTAATGCCCATTGGTATGTAGCTTTAGTTGTTCCAGGGGGTTTTGCCTTAAATTGTCTAATGCCTTATTTCACCATTCTTCGCAATCTGCCACAGGTTTGGTCACACCAGGGAACTGCAGGCCTGCTTGGTTTACCCTTTGTCTTTGGGATATGTTTCTCAGCATTATCCAATGTAGTTGAGGGCCAGTAATCATATGCATCTAAGTGTGACTCAAACGACTCTACTTCCTAATATAATTGAAAGCTTCCTTCATACTTCACCCAATCCGCTTCATTCTCCTTCTGCTTTATAGGAGACTCAGAAGGTATATTTCTTGCATATTTTAAATGTATGGGAAAGTGATCTCTTCCATGCAAAAATTCGTCTACAGACCAGTGGAAGTCCAAGTGGGCTGCAGGTGAACTAATGCTTAAATCTATGGCCGAAAAGACATTGGTGTAGATGTTATGCAACGTCATTGAACCATCATTGTAAAGAGAAAGATCATTATTTAGGATAAAATCATCAATGGTTTTACCTACAGCATTCAAGGTATCACCTCCCAATAGACTATTATGGGCATTAAAATCTCCCAGAAGTAAGAAAGGAGGAGGCAGTTGATTAGCAAGCACCTGAATGTCCTTCAAATTAATCTCTGACCTAGGTGGTAAATAAATAAAGCAAATTGTGAAATCTTTCAAAGCATGCTCGAATGGCGGCTGCTTGTAGGTTTGTGTTCAAAGGAACACCTGTATGTTACTCAAACTTTTTAACAATAATTGCAACACCCCCATGAGCTCGATTACCATCTCTGGGGTTCACCACACACTTTATAGTTTAGTCCTAGATTGTATAATGAGTTGCCCAACTTAGTTTCTTGAACGCAAACTACATCTGGATCATGATGGTTCAATAATAATTCTAACTCTTCAGAACGTGTCCTAAGGCCTTTGCAACTCCATTGCAAGATATTAAATTGGAATTTTAACTGTGATTCTTAAGCCCAGTCAAGTCATTACTTAGCTGGGTTTTCAAAGTAATACAGCTGAATGATCTTGGATTTGAAAGTCTAAGCCTGGTACCTAGGAGACTTATTTTTATAGGATGATAGAGTTTGAACATTTTTTCTGCACACCCTGTCTGTTCAGTTTTCCACTAGATTTATCTAAAATCTTAACCATAGTTAAAGACTCGGTATGTTTTCCCTCTACTTCAGAAGTAGCAGTTTCTGCATATGATTGAGGGGATTGGGAGATATCGGTTATACTTAAATCTGAGCAGGACTGAGACATCTTTTCCAATGGCTGTGAGGCTGATAATGGCTTAAAGGGGTCATCTAGTACATTGAATCTGTTGAAAATTGGAGTTTTAAACTCTATAGTAGAGGATGTTCTACATTTATTTGACTTCAGGGGTGACTGAAAACTGTCATAATATTTGTTAAGATTTCCTTTAGATTTTATTCTCTCTTTGGGATTAACAGTTGAGCTCAACTCTGAGACAGCATTTGCTTGCAAATCAGGGAGAGGTTCATCAATCACAGCTTGTACCACTTAAGTTGGAAGTTCATTACATACCAGAGAAATTGAAATATCCTGAGAGGGTGTGTTATTTTTAATGATGGGTTTAGCAGGCTGATGGAATGCATTATTTCCTTTAACAGTGGAAGCAAATGAGGATCCAGCATTTTTGTTAGCTCCTCGAACTAAGCGTCTGGCTTCTCCTATGCTGATCAAGTTATCATGAGCAGTGTTAACAACTTCCTGTTGGAAAATATATTGTGGACAGCCCCTCCAATTGGGAGAATGATTGCCAGCACAGTGGAGACAATATTCATCAGCAATGCAGTTGTCCTTTACATGTTCACCAGAGCATACAAAACACTTTCCTGATTTTGTACAAGAGTTTGATACACGGCCCTATTCGAAGCATTTATAACACAGGGTTGGTCAATATCTAAATGGCTTAATCCAAACCCAAGAGTGGTCTACATCAATGAACTCCAGTAAGTAGAAGCAGGTGAAAGTCAATTCAATGGCACGCTGAGTGCTTTTCAGTTTTCTAACATTAATGACATATGCAGGACACATATTTAATATTTCCTCCTCTTCAAACTCATAAAGATCTCTGCTTTAAACTATACCCCGTTTAATACTAAATTATTGATGAGGAGATACGTCTAAAATATTACCATCTTCTGTTGGTTGGAATTTTGAAAGCATCTTAATTTGAATATCATTGTTTGCTTTGATGAAGACTCCTTTACCATATCTTTTATTACCTTTAGGAATGGCACCAATCTTCCTCTGTTAATATTTTCATGCTGATAAAATATTTTCTTTGCCCTGTTTGTAGTTTGCACCATGCCAAACAAATTTTGGTTCACCTTTTGCCAGATGTTTTTGGCTACTAACCTCAAATTTGCTGGGTACATAGTCTGTCTCATCCTCTTCCAAATTGTTTATATTAAACAACTTTGCATGGCAAACTGAACCGAAGACATTTTTACCATCAAGATTCTCTAGAGCTTTGAAGGCATATTCAGCTTTGCAAAAGGTAATGTAACATTCATAAGAGTAACATTCATAAGATATGGGACTTTTAACAATTCATAATCTTATTCCATCTACCTTGCCAAACTGTTTCATGTGATTATGCAGTATGTCAAAATCGACTTGATCACTTACATTACTTCAATACAAAACTCTTAGATTTTCATTTATACCACCAGTATTTACATCCAGGTGTCCCAGAGTTTGTTCAAGTAGAAAGCCAGAGGTGGAATCCTTAATCAAGCGAGAGTCATCAACATAAGGGGGAAGAACAAAATTCATGTGGTTAATGTATGACCACCATGGAGCCACAATTAGAGGGTAATATAGTACCCTAGGAGTCCAACCCAGATATACACCCCACACCCAGTGCCTTGGGGGTCGTCAGTTCATCGAGGTCAGACCCAGCACTGAGTGCAGAGTTTAACATAAAAGCTCCCCTCGTTCGAACATGTCAGGTACTCCAGTTCTATGGGTGAGGAGGAATGCTGTCCAACCCCACCCTCCATCAAATCAGAAGGACTGCCGAAGCTTGGTCAGATCCATTCCAAAAGTTGTAGAGAAAAGCAGTCCGAAAAACGGAATTGAAATTTAGAGGTTGGACAGATGGACTCAGGAAAAAGTAGAGACAAGGATTAAAAGTAAAAGAGGAAGGGTTGTAGGATGTTCCGCCAGGACCCAGGGCATGTGTGGGAGTGTTATCCCCTCACCACTGGAAGGAGCCCTTCTCGAGGGGCAATGAACTACATGGCCATATATCTAGAAGTGGTGAAATGTGCATCAATGAACTGCAGGGCCATAAATCTAGAATTGATGAACTGTGCATCAATGAACTGCAGGGCCATATACCTAGAACTGATGAACTGTGCATCAATGAACTGCATGGCCATATATCTGGACGTGATGAACTGTGGGGCTGTGGCAGGATTACAAGCCAAAACCAAAAAACTCTCAATACCATACTTGTACTTACCACACATTCAAGGTGAGGAGCTGCACTGTCCACCAGATATAGCTAGGCTAGGCTAGCCGTTGTAACACAAAACACAAACAACCAAACAAGGACAACAACCACACAACAATTCAATAACCAGACAACAAAAGACCAATGCACAAATAATCACTATCAACACCAAAACACAATAACACAAGTCAACACACTGCCTACAACACCAAGGAACTACAGTAACGACATTCAACAACTCCAACAACTCATCCACAACACAACAGAACTCACAAGCACAACAACTCAACAATATTTCAAACAGCTTTAAAACACAAAATAACTGACCATCAATAATATTTAAGACTGCTGCCAAAAAACTGACTCTCCAGCACAGGCTCTGATCACAGACTCCCTCACTTCTCCCATTTCTTGTAACAGACGTTCGCCACTGATATAATCAGCAATCGCCACAACAGACACATGCTTACGACCTCCATCAAACCACTCCCATTTATTCATCTAACAATTTTGCTCTCTCTCTCTCTCTCTCACGCAACCCTCGGAGACATTGTCAAATTTAAACTACCATCATTACTCCACCATATTACCTCCCCCATTACATTTGACAATGTCTCCTCACACTCGCAACATCCACACAAAGTTGCTTTCCGCAACACCCAAGGATGCTTGAATGCAGGCCCCCTGGATCTTGTTTGAGGACCCTCATACATTCTTGCAGTTACATCGCCATTCACTTCTTCCAAACCGATTTCATTCAATTTCCCATTATCTCCCTCACTACTATCCTCCCAAATCTCTTTCACTACTTCATCAACATCTAGCTCTGGTCCCAGTATCTCCCCTATTTCTACTACCAAACCACTCAGTTCATCCATACTTCTGTCAAACTCTTGCAAAGACTTATCCATACTATCAACTACCTCCTTACTACTAGGTTTCCTTCCCACTGAAGTCTCACTTATCCCTGTTAATTTAAACCCACTTACACTATAAGTACCATTCATTCCCTCAGTCATCCGTACTACACACTTTATCAACCATTTGCACCCCACCACTAACACCCTTATCATGCCGTTGTTCACGCTTCTTCCTTCCACTTCCTTTCTCTACACTCTTCCACTTTCTTCCACACTCAACCAACACTAACTGTCAATCTCCCATACCCATCTGTTCACTGACACTCAGCTCATACTTATTCACCCTCAACCATTCACTCAACGCATTCTCCTGAACATACTGTGGCATACTAGAGGACCCACCCAACTGAATCCCCTCAACACCTAGTTTCCCGAATTCCCAGCCTGATTCATTTTCTTCCGCCTAACCACAATCACTATATGACCTTCTATTCCACATTCAGCACACTTTGCACGCTATTCTTTACACATCCTAGCATACTGACCATTCATTCCACAGTTGCCGCAAACTACATTCATACGGGTACCCTGACATCCACTAGCTATATGCCCTATCTGACCACACCTATAACATTTAATATCCCTATCTTTCTTAGACTCACTCACTAAATGGTCCGTTTGCCCACACCCGAAGCACACACCTAACGCCCACAGACATTCTTCTTATGCCCTGATTTCACAAATCTATGACACTTCTGCTCTTGCTCACAGCTAACTGACCCTAACCTTCCGACACTCGCACTCCTATCTCTCGTAGGTTTCACCATACTTACATTATTTGCTCTAATGCTCCTATCAACAGCTCCCTCTGCAATTCACCTTGCCCCTTCTAAAATTGCCTCCCTATAGCTCTTAAACTTAGGCATATCCTCATTTACTTCGGTCCTGACGCTGACACTTCTACTCTCTTTCATACACCTATCTCGCTCATAATCCCGTACTAGCTCTGAAATGTCGTTCCACATCGAACTTTCATTCGTCCATCTCATTTTCTCTTTACGTTTTAGATTCATAAACTCATATACGCTCTCTGGTACGGTCACCAATAACTTACGTACTAACTCCTTACACTCACTTATCCCTTCATCCCCAAACTTTTTCCTAGCTAATGTTCCCAACCTGCACACATACACTGACAAAGACTCACCAACATTCATGAATTCTTGCCTCTTCACAATCATGCCTTCTCCTATATCTAATACTACTCTTTATCCTCTTTGCCTTGTTGGCTTTCACACACTCATATGACACATTCACTACACTCATCATTACCCCATACTTACTCAACAAAAATCCCATCAAAAAGCTACCCAACTCTCTTGCCCATACTCCCTTGTTATCCCCTTACTTAGCCACACAATACTTCTCATATTCCTGTCCCTACTACCATATTCCTCGTATTGCGCACATCGGGGTACCTCTCTCATATACACAGCCTTTCGTACTTCCTGCTCACTCTCACTCTCACTTTCGCTACTTCCATTCTGATCCCTCTTAACCTCTTCCAGATACAATGAATCAACTTCCATACTAACATCCATGCTCTTGATTACGCTCTTCTTACCATCTTCTTTCTACCTACCTGTTCCCACTCACTGCTATCTAAATCCCTCTCAGCCCTTTCCCCAAGGTATTCAGTCCCAGTCTCATCCTGTCCATCATCCTTATTAGCCTTCTTTCCCTTAGTCTTCTTCTTTTCCTCAGTCCCCTTCTTATTCTTCTCCTCAGGTTTATCCTTATCCTGTGTCTTCCTCTTCTTTCCCTAGCTTATGACAACCAAATCACCTTCGTCACTCGTACTCTCATCCATTTTCTCTTCCACTTTCTTTACCACTTCTGGCCCATCACAAGACCCAGTAGGCCTACCTCCTACTGCTCCCTCTCCCATGAATCCCTTCATCATCTCCTGCACTGCATTCATCATTACTCCCAATCTTTCGTTCATTTTCTCAACCATTCTCTCTTCCACTCCTTTCACCTCGTCTTTCATTTCCACTTTCGCACTCCTAAGCATTCTTCTCATTTCCTCTAACTTGCTCTTCAGCTCCTCACACTCTAACCTCAACCTCTCATTCTCTTCTTCCACTCTTTCCTTAGCTTCCCTCAACAACCGCAACTCCTCCTTCAGCCTCTCCACTCCAGTCAAACTTTCCATACTCATTTTCCTTCACCAATCATACAACCCACCACACCAACTGTCCTGTAGCTGCCACACCAGCAGCCCCACGTAGGGCGCCAATAAATAATGTGGCAGGATTACAAGCCAAAACCAAAAAACTATCAAAACCACACTTGTATTCACCACACACTCAAGGTGAGGAGCTGCACTGTCTGCTGGATATAGCTAGGCTAGGCTAGCCATCGTAACACAATACACAAACAACCAAACAAGGACAACAACCACACAACAATTCATTAACCATATAACAAAAGACCACTAAACAAACATTCACTATCAACACCAAAAAACAATACCACGACAAGGCAACACACTGCCTATAACACCAAGGAACCACAACAACAACACTCAACAACATAACTCACAAGCACAACAAACTCAACAACACTGGCACAACAACCTTCAAACATACAACATCAATAATACTTCAAACAACAACTTCAAAACACACAAAATAACTGACCATCAATAATATTTAAGACTGCTGCCAAAAAACTGACTCTCCAGAACAGGCTCTGACCACAGACTTCCTCACTTCTCCCGACTCTCGTAACAGACGCTCGCCACTGATAAACTCCGTGATCGCCACAACAGACACGCTTACGAGGGCCATCAAACCACTCCCATTTATTCCTCCACCAATTTTGCTCTCTCTCTCTCTCTCTCTCTCTCTCTCTCTCTCTCTTCTCTCTCTCTCTCTCTCTCTCTCTTCTCTCTCTCTCTCACGCAACCCTCGGAGACGTTGTAAAATTTAAACTACCATCATTACTCCTCCATAGGGCCATATATCAAGAAATGATGAACAGTGCATCAATGAACTACATGGCCATATATCTAGATTTCATGAACAGTGCATCACACTAAATAAGGGCCTAAAATAGCCTTCGTTTACACCAACTATTCACACGATTGATGAATATCCATCTAACAAACTAATACCAATTATGTGTTGCAAAGTACCAAAAGGCTTCAGTAAAATTTCCTACCATTTTCTACAAAGTGTAAATCTAATTGTTTTCTTTCCCAGCAAGTTTCATCCCCCGAGTTAAATAATAAGCAAGTAAGAACTAATTTGAATGGCTTTCCTTGGCAAAGGAAAGAAATCGTTCTTTTCAACTCATAATCATGAATAGGGGATGCAATAAAAATCTGTCTACATGAAAACATATGTATTTACAAAATGCATGCACACACGTATTCCACAAATTTTAATGCAGACAGCTAAATGTCCATTAAAACAATATGCTGTGAATTGTTGATGTAACCATATGCTCTCAATCGTAGTACACTTTACTACAGGCAATTAATTAAACTTTTAATGGACAGATAAATAAATATAATAATGGAGGGAGAGGTGTTGGAAAATACGAGAGACTTGTTAAAACCAAATGCACCGAATAATCCCATTTTCCTTCGAAGCTTTTGACCTTTCCTTCAGAGAAGGACCCCGCCAACTGCACTGAGCACTTGCGTTTGCTTTTACGAGTGAATCCTGTTGGCAGATTTCAATGGAAGGTCTGGTGGTCCTTCGAAACGACTACCTTCGACGATTCCTCCCTATATAAAAAAAATGACCACTCACCCACCCACCCCACCTCTCTCTCTCTCTCTCTCTCTCTCTCTCTCTCTCTCTCTCTCTCTCTCTCTCTCTCTCTCTCCGTAATTATCCCCAGGGCCATAAAGAGAACCTGTATCCATTACGGGGAAGCGAACCGGATGCTGAGCCGATGCTGCTGCCTCGCATTCTAGATTTTCAATAGAAGAAGTTGCTGTCAAGCAAACGATGCTCAAGGCAGCGATGGCAAAATTTCTCGAATCAATAAGATAAAAAGATTCAGGATTCACAAGAAAAGAATCGATTCGCCGACGAAGTTGAAATCTGGTCACTGAACCTAAGAAGAGGATATAACTGCCGCGCAGAATACATTATTCTGTTGCCTTTCGGCGATCATTATGACCCACCGCCGCTTCCATCCGACGTTGAAGACAGATTTAAAGGTTTAAGCAAAGTTAACGTATTTCAGGTAAGAGCGTTACTTTCATTTGATGAAATTGGCGATGTCAAAGCAAGCACTGGGGCGCTTCCGGCCATTCGACGTTTCTTAAGGCAATGAAAAGAGGGAACTGAAAGGGTTGTGGGACAGCAAGATAAAGCGATCCAGAAAATAAAGGCGATGAATGACAAGGATCTAAAGTGGAACCGGGAGAAATGACACACTTGCGATATGAAATAATTGTTAGAAATGTTAGACAGCAAGACTGAAGAAAGGAAGCAGGAATGAACTGAAAGTAAACTGCTAAAAAGTGGGCGCCAATTAGGGGCCGAAGGGACGCTGCAGACAGGCTTTAGTATTGTCTACCGTAACCACAAGAGGTGTATCGACGGCACTAACCTCATACTGGGGTAAGGGCATTACCCAACTCTGCCATCATGGCTTGGAGTGACCTCAGTCCAAAAAAATCATTTTATAATAGTTAAACCAACATTGCGGGATATAACAATCACTTTTCATGACAAATAATGTCTTCCAGCTCTCCACAAACCATGCAATTAAAACAAGAATACAAATATATCTGCGTAATACAATCAAAGTGATACTCAACCACACAGCCGGGAACGAATAAGAAATGCGTTACAAAATGAAAAAGATATAGGAAAAGGTGGTTTATAAAACGTGCTATACCGGACGAAAGTAGAATGAACCATGCGCTCAATTATAAATGAAGGCACAGTAATATAACAAAACGAGAGAGAGAGAGAGAGAGAGAGAGAGAGAGAGAGAGAGAGAGAGGCGGGTGGTGAAATTTATCCACAATCATAGTGGACATTGAAGAGGAGAGAGAGAGAGAGAGAGAGAGAGAGAGAGAGAGAGGAAATTCTATGTATAACTTGAATGAAAGGAAAACGACCATTCCATTATCCAGCAACCTATTGTAAAATCGTTTCTTTAGCAGAAAATATATCAATTAAAATTAAAAAGAAAAATACCAATGATGCAACTGACGAACGCAAACTAATATGGTTCATGGTTCAAGTAAAAATATCAAGTAGATGTGAACAGCAGAACCTCTGTCATTTAAGATGAAAATAAATTAATAAAATCATAACTACATTATTACTTATGATAAGTATGACTTAGTATATATACAAAAGTGGACAATGTATATTATATAAAACCCCAAACTTATATGAAATATAATGCCAAATTTTCCAACGCATTCAACTGATCATAACTCGCAAAAGCATATGTGTGGTAACAATGAGAACAAGTACTAAAATGACATAGCGAAAGGAAACATTTTTAAAGATTGATCAAAAACAATTCATGAAGAATAGCATCAGAAGCCCCACTATTTTATTCCGATATGGAGACTCAAAATTTAGGAAATGAAAGAAATGTCCTTCTGATAACGCCAATGACATCTAAACTCGATTTTCTGCCATATTTCTTGCGCTCTTTTCACTGAGAGCCGCGAATCCACAAGGGAAAAAAATGATGTTTTTCCTTCCCTGGTGAGATTCGAACCCTCAACGGTAGGAACAGCGACGTTACCGCTATGGATAAGAACCATCGGTTCCTACGAACATGACAAATGTTCAGCGAGCACCGATAAGACTGACGGATCGATCAATTGTACGTAACTGACTAATTCACCTCTCTTTTGGGGCACTTAAATTTCACCATTGCTTAAGTAAGATGATTTAATTATTTCATTTCATCTCTGCCTAAGCTATATAAAAAGAGAGACTGGAATCTTTTCAATAACTCGGCTACGCTTCTGCTCTGCTTCAGCAAAATGATATGGAGCGAGCAAGGCAATCCTTACAAGTTAGTTTCTCGCGCTGAAAAGGAATTGAAATGAGTCACGGACTGGAACATTTTCCCGGATGCAAGATGATTCGAGAATATCCATAATAATACTGTAGAGTACCACAGCATTGCATAACTTAGGCAAAATCCCCTGAATCCCATGTCAGGCTAATCGACAGATCAGACCCGACATGCCAAGGTATAAAAACGTGAAGAGCACCGAAGGAACGGGATAGCGTGTCATGCCCACCTCAAGAGTAAGTACATCACTGGGTATCATTACCGACCCTGGAACATCTTCACGAGATTTTTGTTATGCAAGAATTACGAATACGCTTATTTGCTCGCATTTCGGATCTTTCGTTGCTGATAAGTATGTTAAACCTCAGAAAAGAATTGAACTGTATTACTTGCAGAGACTTGTTAAAAACTCTCGACACGCGTGTTTTCTTTTTCAAGAAAGTTCTGCTTTTGCTTTACGTCATTTCCTTTATTGCTTGACTCAAACGTCTGCTTGAACAAGGAGAATTGTGCAACTGTGATGCAACAAAGTAAGAACCCCGGTAGGATAAAAGTTGTCCTTGCCAAACAGTTTTTGTGCCAAACAACTTCATGTAACAGAGCAGTTTTGTTCACATACATTTTAAGATCCTGGTATCTACAAATACTAGCCTAGTATTTGCGCAATATACAATAGGGCCTTATTCTCTTTAAATAATTAAAAGATTTTACTTTCCTGTTGCGCTAAAGTGCGACAACCAGGTATCTAAGTCTTGAAAATGATCCTGTTCACTGTATTTTTTAAAAGTCATTTTTCTTAAAATCTAAAATCATTTCGAATATAATCGTTGGCAAAATAAAGAACTTATTTTTCAGTTGTGCTGACATCAAGGTTATATTGGAATGCTTTTCAAAATGCTTGGTGTAGATAAAAACAAACAAACAAACAGAACAAAAACCTGACGTACATAATACTAGTTTGAAAATCTGGTTAAGGCGGTTTACCCCCAAAAATTAAGGCTTAGATGAACGAAAAAAAGCTCTTGCTTTACGAAAATATAGCTAAAGATCCCTTGTCCTTCACAACTGCAAAGTATTCACTAAAAACAAAAAGTATAGATTGTCTGCCTAATTATAATTCCGATTTCAGAGTTACCAGCACAGCAATTTCAGAAAAGGTGAGACAGAAATTGAATTTTAAAATAGCATGCCGAGAAGTAAATGCTAATAGTTAATTAGTGAAAATTGGGAATCGTGATGTTCATAGCATTTGTAGTTACCATACTCTTATCAAGAATGTCTACCCGAAAGTATAAATACGATCCCTTTATGAGTCTTGACAAATATCAAAAACTTAAGATAAAATATGCTGCAGTTCAATTTACAAGGAAAAAATTAGGATTTACCGAAAATCTGAATACTTCTGTACAATGCGTACATCAATCTTATATTTCTTAACATATGGTGGCTGTAGAGAACGCTCAAGCAGCTATAGTATTGTGTTTTATCTGTGCTGTGTTATAATTGCCTTGTTATTGGCTATCAGCCAAAGATTATACTGTTGTGAAATAACGTAATTGTTATCGAGTTAATAATTAGCAACTCAACTTCTTTCCTTCGCAATAGATCAGTAATGTAACTGCTCTCCTTTTAAGTGATTAATAATGTAAGTCATTCCTTATGCGATCAAGTAACTTGGTACCCTACATAAACCTTCCTAGATCATCATCCACATGTATTATGCAACCCTGCTCAAATCCAAATCCCTCCGTTACAGGTTTGCCACTGAACTGCTGTGGATTCTGGATTGTCGCCTCATGTGCTCTGCAAAACTTCCCCTTCTTTGCTTCCCATACATACCAATTGTCCAGAAAGCCAGCCACCTGTTCATCTACTTCAAGATCTTAGGCCCTTACGTCCCCATTAAACCCATCGCGCAGGGGTCGGCAACCTATGGCACACGTGTGCCAGACTTGGCACATGGAGTGCTTGTCTATGGCACGGCATTTGATTGGAAGGAGCGAAGAAAAAAATCCTAAAGAAAATACTGAGAGAGAGAGAGAGAGAGAGAGAGAGAGAGAGAGAATGTGTATTGTGCATTATACTTTTATCTTTATGGTTTTTATACTTTATGATTTAAATTATCATATCTATCTATATATCTATCTGTCTATCTTTTCATTCCTATAATACAATGAATAAAAACGAAAATGTTTCATACCCATGCTGAGGGATATGTGAGTGCAACCAGATGTAGACGAGTATGAGACCTGTTGGTACTAGTGTGCTCCCACTAGCCGTTCACATCGGTCACAAAGCGCTGTTGTTTCAGTGACTCTTTAGCCGCCGTATGTAATATTCTTTCTAGTTAATTGTCACCATGGCTACTGCGAAAAAAGTCAAGCTTGATGTCCGATCATTTCAGTCATCATGGACAAATGACTTTGGATTTATTCAGCAGAATGATCGTGCTGTGTGTGCTCTCTGCTGCGAGAATATCGTGTGCCGCACATCGAGTGTTAAACGACACTTTGAAACAAAAGACAAGAAGACTTTCAAGTATAGTGCTGACAAGGCTGAGGCGATTAAGAAAGCAGTATCCCGCTATGAGAAACAAAGTAATGTGTTCAAAAACTTGAGTGCTAGCAAAAACAATGAAACAGAAGCCAGTTACAAACTAGCTCTGTGTATTGCTAAGCATGGAAAGCCTTTTACTGATGGAGATTTTATAAAAGCAGCTATCCTAGAGTGTTCTGAGGTGTTATTTGATGGCATATCAAACAAACACGTTATCGTCTCAAGGATAAAAGACCTGCCTGTCTCAGCTAGAACCGTGGACACGTATTTCTGAAATGGCTGATAATGTAAGTCAGCAACAAACGGTTGCTTTAACAAGTACACCTGTGTCCAGTGTGGCCCTGGATGAAAGCGTGGATATCAGTGGCATTCCCCGCTTGGCTGTTTTTGCCAGGTATAATGACACAAAGGTACACGAGGAGCTGTGTTGTCTTAAACCTATGCATGGCACCACCAAGGGAGACATACTGAAGGCATTCACTGAGCATTTTGAGAACAGAGGGGTAGACATAGGAAAGATTTTTGCTATTACAACAGATGGTGCTCCTGCTTTCGTAGAAAAAAAAAGGGTTTTACTAAGATGGTTGAGGATAAAATTGGACGCGCCCATTCTGAAATTGCACTGCATAGTTCATCAAGAAAATTCATGTGCCAAGCTCTTGAGCTCTGATCTCAACAAGGTTATGACTACTGTTACAAAAGTAGTAAATTTTCTTGTTGCACACTCTTCTCTTACGCACAGGCAGTTTCAAGCTTTTCTTGAAGAGGTGGACAGCGTGTACAAAGATATACCCTTCCACTGCAGTTTTAGCTGGTTAAGCTAGGGAAGGTATTGGAGAGATTTGTGGAATGCTTTGATGAAATCCAAATTTTCTTATCATTAAAAGGATAAGACTATCCTAAGCTGGGGGACAGAGATTTGATTGTGAAACTTGTTTCTCTCAGACGTCACCAAACATTTAAATGACCTCAATCTTCTCTTTCAAGGTGCAGGAAAAACAGTGATGGATTTGTATGATACATGGAAGGCATTTGTTGCAAAGCTTGCAGTTTACTCAGGATATCAAAACTGGTTCTTTCCGTTATTTCAAAAACTTGAAGAACTTATCAGCAATTCATCCTGTCAACACTACTAATATTCAGTTGTACATGCAAGAATTAGAGTCTGAGTTCTCAATAAGATTTCAAGATTTCCAACACATGGGCCCAGTGTTTTCATTTTCAATCAGACCAGACACCTTAAAACAGTAACTTGGATGTGACTCTCTTTGAGTGGATGGAAACTGAGGAGTTGGAAATGCAGTTAAATTGACTTTCAGGCCTCATCATTGTGGTCAGCTAAATTTAAAGATCTTCGGGAAATACTGGGAACTAGTAAAAATGATCATTCAGCCTCCATTTACAGGTCCTGGACATCGCTGCCTGATAAATTCAATTGCATGAAGAAAGTAGCTTTTGCACTGCTATCAGCATATGGATCCACATATCAATCAATGTGAGCAGTAACATGAAGCACATCCTCAGCCCCCATCGCAGCAGGCTTACAACGGATCACTCTGAGGGTTGTGTGAAACTCAAGTGTCCAAATATTCACCTGAAATTTCAACTTTGGCCTCTGGGAAGCAAGGGCAAGGATCGCATTGATATACTGAGGTATAAACTTAAAATATAAAGTATTTTTGTAACAAAGAATACTAAACGCAACAAAATTATTACATTTATGTTATGCATGTTCAGGAAAATACATTGTAATTAAAATGGTCACTACATATTGTACAATTATGATTTTAATTTTCCTAAGCGCTAAAAAAATAACAACTGGCACGCAAGGTAGTAAAAAAAATATTAATTATCAACTGGCACATTGTGTTCAAAAGGTTGCCGACCCCTGCCATAGGGTGTTATCAATTTTTCCTAATAAAATTTTGTGAGTGTAAATATAATTAATCAAGCTAACCTTAGAGTTCACAATCATCACCTACTCCAAAGCAGGCCCTCAGCCTAAGTATTTGTTATATGATTGCACCTCCTTGTCCGGGTCATTGAAAGATAGATACGGGTTGTCCCCCAACAGCTGCGCAATCCCCAGGGACAATCGTACTAATATATATATATATATATATATATATATATATATATATATATATATATATGAATGTGTCCGTGTATACGTGTATGTATATATATATATATATATATATATATATATATATATATATATATATATATATATATATATATATACTATATATAGACATATATGTGTGTATACATATATTCACAAATGTATACAGTGATGCGTGTATATATATGTGTGCGAGAGCGTATTTGTATGCGTATATGTAGAGCGAATGCATCCGCGTGTTTACAGCTTTACGCATCAGTGAGTTTTAAAAAATCCAGGAACACGCTACTAGTTGAGCCAGCGCGTGACCTCTCAGCCACGTTGGGAAATAAGTAACACCTACACCTACAATGAAAATGTATTGCATTTGGCCTTAAACTTTATTAATTCTAGTCATCCGAATATGGCATCGTTTAAAAACAGGAAACAGATAAATAAGCCTACATCCAGTTATAACACCAGAGAACAACGTGCGGTACGTACAAGAAGTGGTTACACTACTCAAGCTGTAACGGTTATTATTTTATATATTCATGGTTCCTGGCTTGTCTTTAACCAGAAGGCTTACCCTAAAAGGTTTATCTATTTATTTACCTGTGAACGGTAAATGCAACGATTACGTAAATAAACTAACATGACTGCACCTTGTACTCAATGGCAATCTAGTTGTGGTACTCGCTGAAATTTTACGTTATGTAAGATACACAGTACAAATATAATAGATACGAATGTTCAGGCCACTTAAAGAAAACAGCTAAGCCAACTAATCCACTGCATATAATCAATGATAATGTAGAATTTGGTTTTGTTCAACAAGAGGTAAACAATGGATGTAATATTCAAACCACGAAAAATCCAATATTTATTCATATAAATATAATGACTCTACGAAAGAAATTATGGGTAGAATAGGCCGCTAAGCAACTGTAATTTTCAAAATTGATCTAGCAATTTTGAAAATGCGAAATTTTCTAAATTGATAGAGCAATTTTGAAATTGAGAAATTTTCTAAATTGATCTGGCAATTTTGAAATTGTGAAATTTTCCAAATTGAAATAGCAATTTTGAAATTGTGAAGTTTTCAAAATTCTTCAGTAATTTTGAAATTGTGAAAATTTCAAAAGTGATCTATCAATATTGAAACTGAGAATTTTTCAAAATTGTTCTAGCAATTGTGAAATTGTGAAAATGTCAAAATTGATCTAATAATTTTGAAATTGTGAAAATTTCAAAAATGATCTATCAATTTTGAAATTGTGAAATTCTCAAAAAGTGATCCATCAATTTTGAAATTGTGAAATTTTTCAAACTGTTTTAGTAATTTTGAAATTGTGAAATTTTCCAAATTGTTCCAGCAATTTTGAAATTGTGAAATTTTCAAAACTGATCCCGCATTCGGAAATTGTGCATTTTCAAAATTGATACAGAACTTTTAAAATTGTAAAAATTTCCAAAGTGATCTAGCAATTTTGAAATTGTGAAATTTTCCAAATTTATCTAGCGATTTTGAAATCGTGAAATTTTCAAAATTGTTCTAGCAATTTTGAAATTGTAAAATTTTCAAAATTGATGTAGCAATTCTGGAATTGAGAAATTTTCAAAATTGTTCTTGCAATTTTGAAATTGTGAAATTTTCTAAATTTATCTAGTAATTTTAAAAGTTAAAATTTCAAAATTGTTCGAGAAATTTTAAAATTGTGAAAATTTCAAAATTGATCTAGGAATTTTAAAATTGTAAAATTTTCAAAACTTATCTAGTAATTTTGAAATTGTGAAGTTTTAAAAATTGTTCTAGCAATTATGAAATTGTAAAATTTTCAAAATTGTTCTAGCAATTTTGATATTGTGAAAATATCGAAATTGACCTAGCAATTTTGAAATTGTAAACATTTCAAAACTGAACTAGTATTTTGAAATTGTGAATTTTCAAAATTGATACAGAAATTTTAAAATTATGAAATTTTCGAAACAGATCTAGCATTTTAAAATTATGAAATTTTCAAAACTGAGCTCGCACGTTTACTCAACAACAATTAAATTTCTAGCAGGAACATTCTCAAAAGGACGTCTCTGCCTGATGGAAACAAATTAGATTCTACTCTAATCATTTTGGACCTGGAGTTTATATCACTTTTGAAAACTAAAACAAAATAGATAATTTTGACAATTTCTTCGCTACTTATCATGTAGAAATTCAAATATGAAAAACGTCAAAATGAGAAGGTAAAATGGAACGGTCAAACAAAAAAATGTTTTTCGTATATATGTGTGTGTAAACTAAAACAACTTTTCGGATACGCTGTTCCATTTTACCTTTCCGTTTTAATGTTTTTCACATTTGGATTTCCATAATATATATATATAATATAAATATCATATATATATATATATATATAATATATATATATATATATACTATATATATATATATATATATATAAAATATATATCTATATATATAAATATATTTTATATTATATTATATATATAAATATATAATATATATATATATATATATATATATATTCTATATATCCGTGTGAATATCCACAGCGAATGATGAGCCTGACAAGTCTAGAAGATGAATCACCCTTACGAGCACACGAATACGATCGGACCTAACTTAGATTACAATAATTAGCCCGTTCCCTTGCCTTCTGAAAAGGGATTACAGGGTTATACAGTCATCGCTAGTCTGATCATCAATACTAGTAACGGTGGCCGGAAAAGGCTGTCACGATGTCGTTTGAATATGTGTATATTCACTCTCTCTTGCACCATTTGAAATCAATTTCTTCATAATATTCATTAATGATTCATAAGGTAAAGGCAAAAAGAAGTGCAAAAGAGATCGAAACACACGATTAATAGGTAGACAGAGTGCGTGCGTGTTTGCGCTCGCAGCCGTGCATCGTGATTTTCGCGAAAACTTTTAGCTTTATTCCCGACCAAAGCATATGGTAAAAAATTCTTAGCATGAGCTAAAGAACGATTTGATCCTACGGAGTAAAAGTAAAAGGCTATTATAAAATCTACGTCTAAAGATTATTTTATGCTTTTTGGATTTATAGTATGTCTTATTGGCCAGTATCTCTGCCAACACCAGATAATTATGCTTTTCAAAACAACTTGGGAACCAAACTATCAAATAAGCCTAAGTTCTACACCTGACATATGCGTTTGGGCCCTATTAGTACTATATTTGGTCAACCAGCAGTTGGCAGCAAATCAAGACAAATAAATGGGTTGGCCATAGACAAAAACTGAACGTTGTTCCGAAGCCCTTGTGACAACTGCCTTTTGTCATAAATTTGCAGCCATAGGTTGTTGAGCAATGCTATACCTATAAGTTGGTGGCAAACCTTGATAAATCCTGTTAGAGACTTGCTTTCTTGAAAAGTTGTAGACCACATATAAACATCCTGGATTTTTATACCCATGGACCTTGAGAATCTTAACAATATTACGAGAGGAAAATCACAATTGACGGCAGCTTATTTATTTTAACTTTTCTGTATAGAGAACAAACAGGATCAAAGGATGAATGATGCTCACGGGGCCATGCTCCCCTAACAATCGCATAGACACAGTCATGATCTTGTATGTTGTAATCAGTATAGCATGAAGAAAACTGGTATACTTTAGGGAAAAATTGGTAAACATCAGTGGAGTCATAAGTTACAAAGTACTCTGTATATGATTTGAAACTGTTGTCCCAAAGTTTCCAGAGAAGAGTGAAAAAAGTACAAGATTTCATGATGACGTACTGGATGAAGGTGTCAGGTCAACTAAAGAATCAGATGAGAAATCAAATTTTAGGATTAATGTTTCCAATTTCTCGTCCATTGTATTGTCACTGACCTGAAGCAGAGATTTAAAGCAGTCAAGAGCACATGTGACACTTTCAAGGCAGTTCTCATGTATGTTCTCTGAACGAAGTTGAACTTCAAGATGCCTCAAAATGCCTGCCTCAGAAGTACTCTTTAGATCTGTTCTTATAATTTTGTTAGTGAACTACTGCATTTGAAAACAATATTTAGGTCTATTTTCCACTCAGAGGAAGAACTAGCTCATTTTAACTTAATGAATGAATTATACAGTAAGAAACTTCTGTCAATCTTTAGCGAAGTTCGCATAGCACTTCGTATATTCTGTCGATTGCTTGTCACAGTTGCTGAGGCTGATCGCAGTTTCAATCAACTGTCCAATATAAAATCTTTCAAAAGAGTAATCATGGGTCAAAAGCGCCTATCATATTGGCACTATTGTCCATAGAGAACACACTATCCAGATCTTTAGGTTAC
>NC_087203.1:12606627-12616627 GCF_015104395.2 Macrobrachium nipponense
AATATCAGAGTCTTTTGAGGACTGGACATCTTTTAGATAGGTTTACAAGAAATTTAAGTCATTCTGATACTCCAAACTCGAATAAACTTGTCAAATATGATGGATGGATGAATGACGAATTGTCTGAATGACCTCGGGAACTGTTGTCATTTTATGTCCTACGGCAGAGAATCTTTGTTGTTTCAAATGTTACTTTCTCGAATGTTATGCAGTTGTAACATTAGTAGTATTTAGATCATCATCGACAACAGCAATTAATTAAGCCGCAGCAACAGAAGCGATAGTCGTAGTAGCAGAAGTAACATACCCAAGGCCAGTGAATCTGAGGCTTTCATGATCGTGCCCTGAAAACACGCCGTCATGACATCGGCCCGCTACTGACACTGGGTACTCAACTGCTAAACATCAGACACACAACTGACAGTGAGGTTGCCACAACGCGATAATGACGACTTCAGAGTCGCTGGCTTTTGTAACAGCGGCCATTCAAAGTATAATTAACAACCATGAGCTTTTTGGTATGTACTTCCAAAATTGTTTTTAAGTAAGCATAATTTTGGTTATATCTGTACACATGCATGTTTCTACATTAAAGAGCACCAGCGATTTGGCGACTAAATTTCGTAAAAGAAGAAGACATGACGTGAATCCGAAATTAAGTTTTATTTTGCCAATATTACCAGAAATCTCAAAAGATCATAGGAGAAACACTATTGTGTTAGGGGGAAAAAAAAGCCAAAGGCCATTACAATGTCAACCAAGCTCCTACATTAAAGAATACCTCTGATTTAAGGGAAATCGGAGGCATATAATATAAAGAAATGAAAAAAAACAGGGCCTATCACCTCTTAGAAAACAAGTACCATGATGCTTCTCCCTTCTCACTTTTTCTTGCTTTCTTCGGGTTTGGGCTACAAAAGGACACTCGGTTTGCCCGTCTCATCGGGACCTTACAGCTCAACGATAGCTGATAACACAGCTCTGCAGTTCAACCGCTGATTTCTGTGGTATTTCAAACGAATCTGATAATCTGGTCTCTTTACTCTGTGAACTCAAAGGCCTTGAGGTCCCTGAGGGAAGTGACAAAATCGTCTACAGATTTATTGCTTTAGCTCCAAAAATTCGTGAATCTTTTGCAATAACAGTGATTAATGAATTAATGCTAACTCAGAACACTGAACTTGGCATGATTCTGACAACAGCACCCTCTCTTTGCCCCTTTAAACCTCAAACACACACGCACGCATACTCTTGCTAAGTGATATAGCACTGTGCTCGCATTTGCATGGACCGAAGCTCGCTCTTAGCATGGCCAACCAGTTGACCCAGCTGTGAATGGGTATCTGTGGAGGCTGGTAGTAAAAGACAAAAGGCCAAGGAACACAGAAGCCCTCGCCGTTTGTCGCCACTTCTCCTAGGAATAAAATAGGCGTAATATGAAGATTTTATATATATATATATATATATATATATGTGTGTGTGTGTGTGTGTGCGTGCGCGCGCGCGCGTTTGTGTGAGTGTGAATTCATCAGTTAATAAAATCAATCTTAACAGGGTCAAAATCAGTTGTATAACGTAGCTGTTTGTTGGCAGGCGAAGTTTGAAGCCTCCTTATCCTTCTTGCGCCAAAAAATCCGAAGGTCAAAAGGGTCACGCTCGTACGAAAACACCCGAATGGAAGGGCCTTAAGTATAGTGTTCATTTTCAACAACAGAGCAAAGGATGGGAAGGCCCAAAGAGTGGTAGAGACCGGGAGAGATGGTCCAGAATGCTGGAAATGTCCTGGTAGAAACTGGAAAGGCTTGCAAAACTTCACATGCAGAAACAAAGACAACGCAGTAAGCGACTTCTGGTGCTGATCCTTCTCGAATCGCTGGGGAGTTATGTTGCTCTTATTCCTATCTTCGTCCATTTTGGTAAAACTTTACTTTCATAAATCTATCCATTGAAACCTCCCCAAATACCTACTTTACCTTACTCGTTAACATTTGGTTTTTTGCCTTTCAATCAACAGTTCGTTACACTTGTCCTTTCTGACAGTCGACATCTGTAAACATCTCATTAATATCCTATTTTAACAGCTAACAACTATTCTTGGCTTTTCGTCCATAAATCGCCTGTGCGATTTTCTCGGTTTTGGTCTTATTTAGTAATTCTTTTGCTATTCATTCTACTTTCCCCCAATTAATCATATACTTTTCGGCGATAATATATCATGCAAACGTTCCATCAGTAATTTAGTTGTCCATCCTTCAATCTCGATATGCTACGTTATTCCTATCCTACGTTTTAATTGGAAAGTCAGGTACAGGGATGAACTTATCCATTATCCATCTATCGGTTCACATCTGAATTTTCACTCTCACATCGGAAACAGCATTCCACCCATTCACTGTTGTTTGGCCCTTGTCTCTTCAGTCTTGACCCCAAATATGTATCTTGAGTCTTAACCACGAAAAGTGATTTTCATTACAGAACAGAAGCTTAACGACGTATGCTTGGAAGTGAACCAGGATACTAATATTAAAGGAGGATAGAAGAAATATATGTGTGTATATATATATATATATATATGTATGTATATATAATATATATATATATATATATATAGATATATATATATATATATATATATATCATAAATATATATATATATATATATATATAGTTGTGAACAACAAAAATTCTCAAAAGAGTAACTATCAGAAAAGGAGATGAAATTGGGGAGATGAAATTCCAGAATCCGAGGAAGAGAGGAGAGCCGAAAAGGTTAGGCAACAACCAGACTGGACAACTGGGCAGGAGGAGGTTGTCGTGGCCGAAGGCTGTGCGAAATGACCTTCCTTCCCATTGCCTTGTCTTCATTTTCACTTCTTTTCCTCCACTTCTCGGGAATGGCTTATTTATGCCCTCATTCTGCCACTTTTTCAATCATCTCGTGTTTTTCTCATTGTTCTCGAAGCATCCTCAACCAATTAGGTTACTAACGAGGCTACTTGCCTGTTCCAAAACACGGACGAGAGATCACGTTTAACCGATCAGGGTTCCCACGAGGTCATGAAGTATGAGAAGATAATAACCTCATTTAAATATTGCTCCGATTTGCAACGCACCATAATTACGCCGACACCACTGCGGCAAGTGTGAAACAGATCAAAACTGACGGATAGGTAGTACACTGTATAATGCATTCACAAGTATGTATGTATATGCATCTCCATTATACACATATATCACAAGAAAATGAATAGAACAAACTTTGTGAAACTGTCAAGTACTTTCATATTTTGATAACTTTTGTGGTCTTATACATACATACATACATACATACATACATATATATATATATATATATATATATATATATATATATATATATATAATATATAAATACATACACATACAGTATATTTATATATGTACTCATATATATATATATATATATATATATATATATATATATATATATATATATATATATATATATATATATATATATATATATATATATTGAAGCAGATCATTGCTCCTGGAGAGCTTCAGCACAGAATAAAAAGGATAAAAAAAAAAAACATTTTGTTCTTCGTTGGTCAACGTTCCGGATTTTATCTCAGCTTAAAGGCTAAAAATAAAAACATGAAAAAACTCTGTTAAAATTATTCCAAAAGCATCATAAAGTCCCTTATAATGATCAATTTAAACTATCACACAACAAATCACTAAGTGCATAATGTACAATATGTATTGAAAAAAAAAAAAATCCTAGTAAACCATGAAGACCCACCCACTAGCGACAGGGAACAGAACTGACCGACCGACAACAGTCAACGACTTGGAAGTAACCGGCGCTCCCAAGCAATGAGGACACTGAGGAGGTACACAGAATAAATGAAGGATCAGTTCAGGTAGCAGCTGCACAAGCAAAAGAGACTTATATCAACGAAGAGGAGTTATTCAGAGCTTCTGGAGTGATTTCAAAGATCTTATAAGAAACTGTAATTCTGCACTTGGATATCTGTTCCCTGATGGAGTGGTCCCTCTCCCAGGGTGCGGGGATAAGGTCGAGAAAAATGCGAAAAGCGAGGTTTCAATTCGCCTCGATGCTCAGCAAAAAGAAACCCCGTTTTTCACAAAAATTTGCGAAGAAACAAATACAAATGTCACACTTACATGTAATGTTTGAAAATTTCGATAATATACACGTCTATTTTTTTTGAATATAAAGTATATCCAGTTCTACGGGTAATTTCATCTCGGGCTAATAAACACTCAAATGAGTACTGGGGAACTCCTAAGAAAAGGCGTGAATCCCGTTCTTGAACATCGACCCCAGAGTCAAGGGATTCATAAATATTAGTCAGAGATCTAAACCTGCAAAACTGTTCAAAATAACTTGATCATTTCAAGGTTAATGCCTTAATCACTTTGATTAATAGAGTTGTTTTCTCTCTCTCTCTCTCTCTCTCTCTCTCTCTCTCTCTCTCTCTCTCTCCCGTCCGATTGGGCAACCTTTCATTAAAAATTATTTTTTTATTTTTTTTTACAAATCATTGCTTTTCAACAGAATTATTTTAAAAAACAGTTTTGTATTTGTATACATTATACCGGTCTAAGCTAGTTCAAACTGTGTCGAAAATAACACTGGTTTACAAACTTTTTTCTCTCTCTCTCTCTCTCTCTGAGGCAAGGATGTGATGAGGTGTTTTTTACTAATTTTGATGTGGTGAATTCAAATTTCTGTACAGTTTTGCTCTATCACCACTAGCTTTTTTGCTTTCACATATCCCCTTTTAATTAAACTGCATATAAATTCAATATATATATATATATATATATATATATATATATATATATTTTGCTCTGAGGCAAAGGATGTGATAGGTGTTTTTTACTAATTTTGATGTGGTGAATTCAAATTTCTGAACTTCTATACTCTATCACCTCTAGATTTTTTGCTTTCATATATCTCCTTTCAACTATACCGCATATAAATTCAAAATATAATGTGTTTATTACATCTGTTACAAAGGCATATTACAGAAAAAAAACACAGATACAGAACATTGGAGCTAAATTTATTTGGACAATACAACACACACACATTATAGTATATACAGCAGAAAGTTAGAAGTGAGTTTTTTTGGATGATCTTGTGTACTTTGCCTTCGGGTTGTCACGTAAGAGCATCCAGCAGAAGTCCCCCATGATGCTGGGTTTCCACTTGCCTTGGTAGTTGCTTTCCATCATAGTAATATCTTGGTGGAACCTTTCTCCATGCTCATCACTCGCAGTGGAGAAAGTGAATTCTGAGTGACATTCGGCATCCCATATCCGCATAAGACTGTAACAACTTCCCGATACACTCCTGGTAATCCGGTACCCGTGTGTTACCAAGGAAACCATTGCAGATGACTTAAATGCTTCCCATGCTCTCAGTTCCTTTAAGGTAAGAAGCTCCTCACAGTACCTCTCGGATCTGCGGTCCGACGAAGATGCCCTCCTTGAGCTTAGCAGAACTCGGAGCTGAGAACAGGTGCACAAGTGTTGGAAGGCAGCGCCATTTTTGTCCATGGCCTTCACGAAATTCTTCATTAAACCAAGTTTGATATGAAGAGGAGGAAGAAGCACCTTGTTCATGTCCACCAGAGGATTTTCTTTGACACTGTGTTCACCAGGCACGAAAGTGCTCCTAGACCCCCAGTCCTTCTGCTTGTAGTGCTAGGATACAGCCTGACTGTCCCAGAAACAGAGAAAGCAACAGTACTTTGTGAATCCCGCTTGCATACCCATAAGGACCCCAATGACCTTGAGGTCCCCGCGGAGACTCCACTGGTATGTATCCAACATATAAAACGGATGTGTAACATGAATGTCGAACAGCACTAACCGTCTGCTCTCACCGCCAGTAGGCTACTGGTGTAGTAACCATCCGCATTGTATGTCAGGGTTGTCAGATGCTTTTAGTAAAAATAGGGCATGTAAATTTCCTAAAAAGACCACAATTCCTGACATTTCTAATTAAAAAAACACACACACAATGCCCTATATAGGAAACATCTGGTAGCCATGAATGCATGTACACATTTATGTACATGTATACATGTATAACTCAAAAACTAGAGGTGATGAGTGAAAACTGGTTTCGAATCTGAAATCAGCATCCCAAAATTAGGCTGTAAGGACTATTTTAATGCTTGCCTCAATTTCTCTGTAAACCAGTGTAATCATTCACGTTTAACAGCCGCTTATAAACAATGAATAATGCATAAATATTTCAACATGTTTTTTAATCAATAAAGAAATGAATTAACATAAAATAATAACATCGGGTAAACTGGTAAATTAAAACTACTGACTCGATCCGATCAACTTTGGAAAAACACACACAGCGTTCGGTTCGAGTTATCATGTCAGTAAAATTCCATCAACGTTTAGTTTCGACATAATATGATGAAACGGGGTTTAGCAGAGGGAAGACTTTTTTTTGTTGCAAGTGCTGGAACTAATTATAATCTTGATATTGCTGAATTTTTATGAACAATAGTTCGTCTTCGCTTCCCCACTTAGAGCGACTGCGAGTGGAACACTAAAAGAAAATCAAATTTAATGGCAAACTCCTCCCTGCAAAGAACACTGACGAAGCTAGTGTATGATTTTAGTTAAGAATGTTAAGAATGGATGCTATCTCATTCTAAACCTGAAAGCGAGAAAACGAAACAAAAATAGAACAATGAAAAATATAAAACTATATTATTCGCTTTTTCTAAAACGTATCCAAAATTTAGGAACCTTGTCAACACCATCAGACGACGAAACAAAATGTAAACCAAACCTTCTTCAACCTATTGTGACTATAGTCTTTACGAAAATGGAATGAAATCTGGGAGAAAATAACAGACTCTTTTATTTAGAATGGAAAAAGATTGCCTCTAATGATACCCGAATAACGTATTAACAACTATATTTATATCCTCCGTACTAAAATTAAGGGATAATGAGAAATGCTCACGCGGTGTTGAAGGGAACATTTATAGCATGAATTTGATTTCTGCAGTTCTGTTCAACCACTGGTATCATACTTAAAGCATATCTATTACAAATTGTGTAAACTTACGAAGCAAAGGTTACTTACACATGATAATGCTAGACTTTCTCTTTCATAACTAAAAGGATAAAAACTGATACTTTATTAATTATTTGATTACTTACATACGATTTGGTATGCAAGAAAATACGACATGCCTTTTGATACATTGTTAATGAGAATTAAAAATACATCTGCGATTCACGAAAGTTTATTGTTGTCCAAATATATATATATATATATATATATATATATATATATATATATATATATATATATATATATATATAATATATATATATAAAAGAGTTGAAATTCTGAAGTGAATGCATTTCGAAGCTGAAGTGTGTTTGAATGTGTTTTGTTTACCTAATATGAATTCAACCAACTAGGTGAAGGTTTTGGTGCTGATGCTTAAATTGGTAGAGTTTGTGTCTATGAATAACTATCTTTAACAAACAGTACCCATATTTAACTGTGATACGAACTCACATTGCAAATTTATTGTATTTAGTTTAAGTTTCTGTTGTTGAATTATAATATCTGTAAAGCGAATCTCTATTTAACAAATGAATATTAGAATCTGTATTTGAAGCAGTAGAATATTGGTTTCAACTCTACCAAAGGATTTATGCAAATAATATATATACATACTTTATAATACTTTCATAATAGGCGATAAAAAAGTCATCGTGACTTAAATAGGTAAAATATGTTAATAAACGTATCACAAGGGAGGTGTTGTCATCCTTGTGAAGTTGCCCTCTTCAGCCTAATAAAAAATGCAAAAAAAAAATATATAAATAAATATATATTATATATATATATATATATATATATATATATATATATATATATATATATTATATATATATATATATATATATACACGGTTTTTTTTGCCATTTTTTTATTAGGCTGAAGAGGGCAACTTCACAAGGTTGACAACACCTCCCTTGTGATACGTTTGTTTATATATATATATTTATATATATATATATATATAATATATATATATATATATATTATATAGATATATATATATATATATATATATGTATGTATGTGTATATAGATAGATAGATATATATCCGTCAATAATATAGGTAAAAGTATAAATAACATGAGGCTTTTTTGGCATTCATGGAACTCCAAAATTACATTAATTCATTGAAAATTCTTTGGAAGAGTCGTAGTATAATTACGGCTATCAGAACAGCTAATGTTCTTGACTGTTGAATATTCAAGTCATGAAAGGTTCAATTACGGTAACTGATGTGTAAGAGGGAGAAAATACATTAAAATGACCACGACATTAAAATGACCACGGTTAAATACAGAATGCAGTATACACCTTTATATTTATAGAAACGTAATATATATCGAGCACATGCAAGGTCGCAAGAGGAAAAAATTAGTATTACAGAGTGACAACTTGTATAAACAGTCACGTTATGCAATACAAAGCTGGCAAAAAATAAACACAACGGTACTTTAACAATCTATTTATGATCATGCATAACACAAGCAAGGTTATATTAAACGAAGGCAAAACTTTGCACACGATGGGCGAGGCCACTTCATAACGAACGTTATGTACTGTATCTTCAAAGGGATCTCGCGTCTCGCAACACTTCTTGGGCAGAAAAAAATGATTAAGGTCTTCTGGAAAAATGACAGTAATGGAAACAATAAGCATGACACGAAAATGGTCTAATAATTCTCATATAAGTAAGATGCCGTTATAGAAGTGTCAACGTTTTATTACACGATGGCAATATGTCTCAAACTGTAAGATGTTACTTGATTGCAAAAAGCATTTGTTGTTAAATCACATACGTATGTATGGAAAAATGAAGAGACAAGAAATAGTGTGCGGTAAACGAAGACAATGATTCACTAGTGAAAAATGTGACTCGAGGTGGTTTCCTCTGGTGAGAAGAACAGAAAACACAGAAGTAAAGTTTTTCGTCAATTGCTCTGCAAGTAAACAATCGTGGAAGTGATGGACTGAGTAGTCTTTTGAGAACACGCATACATACACACACATACACACAATAGAAACCTCCTGACATGGATGAGAGCAGCCACGAACACCAGAGATTTAAGAAGAGTAAGTATTGTGTTCATCACAAAGGTTCTTTTGATTGTAACAAGCATCTTCAATTCCACGTACATTCAATCACTGGATCATTAATTGTTCAGAGGAGACGTGATGAGAGGACAAATATGTATGCGTACGCATCCATGCATGTTTATGGTGAGCGCGATATGGTGAGCTCGCGCTCACGAATATCAACAACATTACCCTTTTCCTATACTTATGCCCCTAATTCATCTAACCTTTTAAATCATTTACCTCATTTTCATCAACACATGCATCATTTTCCTTGCTCGTGCCCATCTGAGGGGTTACCACGAGGGAGAATTGACATCATCTAGAGAAAGTAGAGACGATTCCCCTCAACAGCAAGAGAGAGAGAGAGAGGGGTAGACAATGGGTTGGGAGTTGGAGTGAGACGAATATCGAAATAATTAATCTCGACCACGATCGAGAAGTTTCAAAACTAACATAATCACGAGAGTAAGAATTCTGGTTCCTGCAACGCAACGGTTTAACTGCGCAAGCCTAACCCCTTCCGGTCATCCTCTACCCCCACTACCAGAATACCTGATGCTAACTTAGCTTCTCCTCCTTTCTGATACTTCACATGCCTGGAGTGTTTGTGTTACATACCGGATTTCTTGCGTCGGTAAGAATCCAAATAAACTGAGATCGCACCTCAGAAGGAGAATAAAAAGAAAAAAAAAGAAAGCAAAAGATTTAGACCTAATTCTCCTTTCAAACCAGTTGGGTGCCTGGTCTACGAGGTCACCGACCTCGTTCTTGCCTTCGACTAAAGCAGCTTCAAGCTA
>NC_087203.1:12621627-12639127 GCF_015104395.2 Macrobrachium nipponense
GGTGAAGAAGGATACAAAATGGCACCGCAGCTTCCTGTCAAATTAACTGCTCATCAGTTTTACAAGGATTCTGAGATAAGAAAGGATACATGACTGAATTTTACATTTCACTTTACATCATGACCTATGTACTACATGAGTCTGCTACATGAAGGGATACGAGGCACGTTATCTACACACAGTTGGACAAAGAACAAATAACTGAAGACTAGGAACCAGTTAAGTGGGTGTTAGCGTCCTACAGGTCTAAAAACTCTCCTAATAATCATTCCTTTCATCAAAGACGCTTCGAAAGCCCTTGACATAGGCCTAGCCACATCAGAGTAAAATTTACATAAGAATTTCTCTGGTCCTAATTGGTAAACTTCTTAGGCCTAAATAATCTCTTAAAGCGAGGGAACCAGCAGCCCTAAAGGAAACCGGTTTCTACAGTGAAACCCAGAGACACAGCCGGTACTTTCTAAACCATGAAATCACAACGCCTACAGCTCACCTTTTCAAGTATACAATGTATCCTTTCATTTTCTTTGCAACTCTGTCCTGTTTTCGTATACGAGCATTCAAAGATAATTATCACTGCAGAACATTACGAGGAAGGCGAAATTATAACTACAGCCGTTCTAAACATATGTCAGGTACGTGCAATAGGAACATGGATTCCATAATTAGCAAAGGCATTTCTGAATTTCTGAACAGCTTCGGGTACTGATGGTCGTATCAATTATCCCATGTCATAACCCTCAATTTATAACTGTTTATCGCTTTAAGAATCGTCAAGCTCACACCAACACACTACATTTCTAGGTTATCAAACATCTGCGATTTCCTTTCACAAAAAATATCATTACCCATCCAAAATCATATTTAGAGAAAGTTATTTTCCTCACTGAAATCCGTCAATTCTTAAACAAGATGCTGAGCAAACAATCATTTGAGATATACGGACAGATGGAGGCTGTACGCTGTATCGAACTCTCGCCACCCCCCTCCCCACCCCCTCACTCTCCACCTGACGGAGGATAGAAAAAACTCTAAGACAAGCATGAGACAACATAATCCATAAAGAACTCTACCATTGGCTGCGTGCTGTAGCACATTAATTTGACCCATGGCCATCATCGCGCAATTTACGATTATCTCATTGCTCGGCACGAAGGTGCAATGGCCTAATTCAGAGACTTCCAATATCTGCAACAAGATATTGCTATGTGCGAAAGGAGATTCTCTGAACAATAAAAGATCCCTGACTTCCATAAAGTTGTAGGTTAATCACTCCACAGGTTGGTGCAGCGGTCTGTTTTATTTGATCGCACGCAAAACATTCGACGGAAGGAATTTTATATAGATCAAGTAAAAATAGGATTGAACTCAGCCACGAGAGCTTCCATTTCGATATCAGCACCAAGCTTGGATAAAAGAGCAAAATAATAATCCTTGTTTTGCGAGAATAAAATATACAGATTTTACGGGGAAAATGGCTGTTGTTTGGATTTTTCTTTAATTGCAACGGTCAGATGCGAGATCCAATGGTAAGTGTTGAGAATGAATGGGCGTCATTAGATACTTTAAAAAAAATAACTAGGGCATTTTGTGGTTAAATGTATTCCCTTAATTCATCAATTGCCGTTACATACAAAAATTTCTTTATTTTTCAAAACTGTTTAAACCTGTTTCTACTCGACTGAAATAATAATAATAATAATAATAATAATAATAATAATAATAATAATAATAATAATAATAATAATAATAATAATATGTTCAAAACTACTATGTTCAAAACCTCAGTTTCTACTCGACTGAAATAATAATAATAATAATAATAATAATAATAATAATAATAATAATAATAATAATAATAATAATAATAATAATAATAATAATAATAATAATAATTCGGATATGTAAGTCCCCTCAGGGAGTTGCATCCCTGATTCTCTGAAAGCACCAGTTTCAGCTGGCCCGACTGGTAATATCTGAACCTGAACCTGTACCTGAAGCTCAGGGTGTGAGGGCCCTGCTGCTTGCAGTTGAGGCCTCTTTAGGTAAAACCTAGATCCACAATCAAAAATTGTGACCTTGTTACTGACTAGAACCAGAAACTACTGACGACGGGAGAGTCGATAGGGTCAAGAACTTGCTTTCAACCTTGGACGCCTGGCGGATGACTCTGGGGGAAAACCAGTAGGAAATTGCATTGGTTTTTGGCTTAGAAACTCAGCCACAAGAAACTGGTAATCTCTTACTGAATTTAGCCAATGACTACTCCGTTTATTCTGCCGCATTAATCGAGAAGCAAGGTTTAGAAATAGCCCCTCCTCGGGCATATTTAGTGCTAAGAATCTCCAGGCTCATAAATACTAGGATAAATTGAAAATAGTAAATTGGAATATAAGATATCCGAATCAAATTGGAAAATGGAGGAAGTAGATCATGGATTCAAGAGATACGGCGTGAACATCTTCGGTGTTTCTTAAAACCGGTGAAAATGAGTGGAAAAAGGTTGGAATGGGTAATTTCTGTACTTATTCAGGGAGAGCAAATGGAAGGGTAGAGAAGGAGCAGGAATGAATTTAACACATGCAAAAAAGGTACTGACTAACTGGAGGTCAATGAGCAGTGCGATAACGCTTGCAAGGTTTAAATTATAACATTACTATAACTCACCAAAGAAATAAAATGCGAATTATAGATGAAATGCCTGAAATCGATATGAGAAATGTTAATGTGAATTCAAAAGTGGCACAGACAATGTAGGCATAGAGGATGTAATGGGCATGGAAGATCTGAAATAAATATTAATAGATTTTATGCTGTAAATAACCTTGTATTTGGAATTACTTTTTTCCAGCAAATCGAAATCAATAAAAACATATGGACATTTCCAGATGGCATTCAAAGACAAAATAGATCACAACTACATTAACTGACAGAGGAAAAGAATACCGTGGGATGTCAGTAGCTACAGATGAGATCTCAGCCATCCCCCCCCCCCACCCCCCAACACACAAAAAAGTACATTAAAAGGACCTAGGTATAATACTATAACGCCGCTTGAAGATGAACACAGCGATTTTTTAAATGAATAGTGAGAATACTTTTGCATCCCCAGAAACCATCTCTGAGGACATGCACACAACCAATGAAGACGGGACTAAAATCATGATTATATATCAATCTGCTGGAAAAGAAGTAATAGCATTCATTGAGATAATGTGGAAATCTTTGTTGTCGGATGTGAATAGAGATATGATAAGGAATAAATAACTGTAAAGGTACCTACAGAAAAATTTCGAGGAGGTACAGAACGCGAAGCAGAACATGTCACGTACCCGAAAGTGAAGTTAAAGAAAGCGCAACAGGCGATAAGAAAGATTATCTGAAAAACAGGCGGATGATGCTTACCAAGTCATGTATTCAAAGCAGTGGTGTTCGGCTTCCAAACAAAATAATTAATTAATGAATATCCAAAGGAGAAAAGAAAAAGAGGAAAATACGCCAAAAAATTATGAATCAACAATAGTATCCGATGATTAAAGACAACGATGGGCAGAACATTTTTGTGATGTAATTAATAAGAGATAAATAAAGGAATAATTTGATTGCTATACCAGAAATTGAGTACCTAATTGTAACAATGAAAGAAGTCACGGCTTTGATGTGGAATTAGTAACTGAGAAGATGAAGAGATGTCAATGAATGGGATATGATGGAATCACTGAAGAGATGATTCTAATTGAAACGAAATGGCCTCGTTTACTAACTAGACTTGCAGGTTAGGGACTCAGGAAAGAAGCTTAGAACTGGAAAATGAGAGTCTCAGCACATCTGACCTGACTGAACGTGATACCTATAGAGGCACTGCGCTTACATCGGTTATGATAAAAATAATCAGTATGCTTATACTCAATATGCTGGAACAAGAAACCGATCAAATGCTTAAAAATCAGCAAACCGGTTTTAGAAAAGGAGTTACGAAATATCATGCGGCAATGTATAAATTAAAAAACCCAGTTTTGATGGCCTCTCTTGATTATATACGGTAAGACACACGACAGTCTATATATTATGAAAGGCCTTGGATCATTACGGTAGTCCTGTTAAATATATAAAGCTAACTGAAATTATCCAGGAATAAAGTACAAAGTACAAAGTACAAATGTTGAGGCGGCTGCTTCTCGGTAAAGTTATGTCACATTCGTTGTTTGCACTACTCATGGATTTCATAATGAAAATTTGACTGGATATGGAACAAAAGTTGTATACGCGACTATTTAATAGAATTTTTGGGTATATCGTCAAGCACTGGGGCACTTCAGCCAATAGGCAAAATTCGACAGACATCAAAATACACGGATGATGCTATTTTAAATAGCAAAGGTCTCAGAGTATTTCCAACGCTTGGTTAACAGAAAGTAACATATTTCCCGGGAGAGATGGAACTGAGGAAGGAAAATACAGTAGATGCTTAAATTAAGAATTAAAATGAGGCTGTATCCTTGTCATATTTGAAAACAATGATATCCAATACAGGTTCTCTGTAGATGGAATTTAATGAAAGACTAAAGACAAAATTAAAACAATGAGAAATCCCAATACCATTTGGAAATCAAGTAGATTGTTATTATAAAAGAAAATTAGTATAGTAAGCTTTTTATTACAATACGAACAAGAATCATCGTTTGATAATGGAACTATATCTAATAATACGATAAGAATCCAGGTTATGAATAAACGGAACCTTATTCTAAATCAATACGAATAAGAATCATGGTATGATAACGGAACTATATCTAAATCAATACAAATAAGAATCATGGTATGATAACGAAACTGTCGAAAGCAACACGGATAAGAATCATGGTATGATAACGAAACCCTTTCGAAAGCAATACGGATAAGAATCATGTTATGATAATGAAACGCTTTCGAAAGCAATACGGATAAGAATAATGGAAATGATAATGAAACGCTTTCGAAAACGTTACAGATAAGAATCATGGTATGATAACGAAACTATATTTAAAGAAATACAAATAAGAATCATGGTATAATAACAAAACTCTTTCGAAAGCAATACGGATAAGAATCATGGTATAATAACAAAACTCTATCAAAAGCAACAAGGATAAGAATCATGGTATGATAACGAAATTCTTTCGAAAGCAATACGGATAAGAATCATGGTATGATAACGAAACTCTTTCGAAAGCAATTAGAATAAGAAATCATGGTATGGCATTAAAACTATACGTAAAATATTTTGCCAGTTTGAGGATAAAGCATTAAGAAAATATTAGGGGTCAGACGATGGGACAGCTTGAGAAAGGACATCATAACGGAAAAGAGTTGATGAAAGGAAGAGAAAGAGGGTTCTAAGCATGTTCTTCGTAACGCCTTGTGAAGAACAGTACGTGATAGTACCAGCTGGCCCCTGTGGGGACAAGAGGGATGGGATGGGGGGCTGTGAATGGTGGAATTTTACAAAAACCGTTTTGCGTCGCATGGCCTTAGAAGTAATGATGATGACGACGACCATAAGATATCACTGTAATCGTGAATGAAACAGGTGTCCATTTTCAACAGATCCCAAGTTTCAAAACCAGATCATTCGTTACTTGATTTTGGGCGTGGTATCTTTTAGTCAATATTGCTTCACAGTTATTATCAGTAATTTCATAAAGAAATTTGTTTGTCGAGATTTAAGTGAAAGACAATTGAATTTTAAAATGTTTGTTTTTGCTTTCAAATGTATATATGTATGTATGTGCAAATATATATAAAATATATATATATATATATATATATATATATATATATATATAGATATATATATATATATATATATATATATATATATAATATATATATATATATATATATATATATATATATATATATATATATATATATATATATATATATATATATATATATAATATATATATATATATATATATATATATATACACACACACACAGAGAGAGAGAGAGAGAGAGAGAGAGAGAGAGAGAGAGAGAGAGAGAGAGAATTATCATATTTTTTATATTTTTTTTTTACAAAATCAAGACTACTCTGCAAACTAAACACCATGAATGTCTTATTTAAAGACGCTGTAATAACACTAAGAATAAGCAAAGAACCATGTTTTACAAAAAGAGCAATTTGACTTCCCACACGCAATTCTTCAAACAGAAAACAAAATATAAACAGCTCTCAATCTCTAACTCTGCTGCCCGAGGTCTGACAAAAGAATACAAAACACGATAATAAGAAAATGTTACTTGACGGCCTGGGTTAGACCAGGTCACCTTGTCTGGCGAGCGTACGTACAGCCTCAACATACCGAGATGGGTCAGGGTCAACGACCTGATCCCTGGCGCTTTTATGGGTATTTGCTCTTTTTAGCTCTCTCTGTCTATCTCTCTTGACTTGTACATGTATGCACTCATACAGCAAGTCCACGTGTATTTTTTTTTTTTCTCTCTCTCTCTCTCTCACTTCTTGTATGAATTTACAGTATATTAACAGATATTAGTATATTAACATATATCATTCTTTCTCTTGTTCTTCAACCAATATTTTCTAATAAATTATACTTATTCCTTCAATATAACGAAAAACTTTTATGCATATGACAAAGTTATCGGTGAAAAAATCTTCTCGTATATTACTTCTCTACAATGTATATACAAACAAACATCTCTCTCTCTCTCTCTCTCTCTCTTCTCTCTCTCTCGCTCTCTCTCGCTCTCTCTCTCTCTCTCTCTCTCTTATACTCTAATACATATATATATATATTATAATATATAATATATATATCTATATATATATATAATGTGTGTGTGTGTGTGTGACAAAAGGTTCAACAATGAGAAACTTACAAAGCCGGAGGATTGAATCTGTCATACCAATCACAATTATTTTCGAAAAAGACAGGAAACTATGAGTTATACAAGTAAAAACTCCTTCTTAACATTTGAACCATCAGCAAATGCAAAATCAGTGAGAGATGAAATTCCATTGAAAATGGCAAGTATAAGTCGCTCAAGTGTAAGCAAAAAACGTTCTTGATTCTGGAGTCCTGAAGGACGCTGGGGCAACACACTTCTTTCAAAGCGACCGAATCCCACGACGGAAACCGTGTGTTACTGGTTTTAGCCGATTGTAAAAATGGTGAGATATTCTAGATAGAGTTCCCTCACACCTTACTACTATAAGGAATCCTTCGCTTTTCACTAACAGGAGTAATGTAACTGATTGAGTGATGTATGAAAACTGACAATGATATATAAAGACAAGCACTGGTGCATTCTCAACCATTCAGTGTTTTTTACAGTGAAGAGATGGAGTGCCAATAGTTGGGCAGATTGATTGATTGATTAATTAGTTCGCAACGACGAGGTTATTGACGCCGTATTTTAGAGAATAGTTAAATTTTAGGAAAGAAAGTAATAGGAATAAAACTTATTATTATGAATTGAGAATATATACATACATACATACGTATACATTCATAATTTGCATATACATATACATATATAAGCTACAATGATATATACAAACACATACTTACACATGTACACAAACTGAAACATCTTCACCAAACCAAACTTTTTTCAAGAAGAGCTGCTTCTTGCAGGAAACTAAAAAGGCTATCCTCACTAAAATCTCTTCCTAAAATTGCATCGAGTTTAAAATCACTTCTTCCAAAAGCATTAAAATGTCGGTTCCTTACTGACATTAAACTGGAACATTCTACTATCAAATGTTTTACTGTGAAGGGAACAAGACAATCCTCACAAAATGGTTGAGGGTCATTGTTCATTGAAAATCATGGGTAATCCGTGTGTGGCCGATCCGTAACCTACATAGAGCAGTCTCTTTCCGACAGTCTTCATAATTATAAAGCCAAGGGTTGATTACATCAGTAAGTTCTCTCATTTTATTATAGCCCTCTATTGTCTAATAAAATTGCCAAACTGATTCTACTGGCTTTTTAATTTCAGGAATGTAGTCTGAGCAAGGAATTGCTATACTTCTTGGATATTTTAATGTACCTGACTTTGCCAGTTCATCAGCTCGTTCATTTCCAACAATGCCAACATGTGAAGGAACCCAGGAGAAGTTGACTACCTTCTGTTTTTGTTTTAATAAAATCAACCACTCTGTTATTTCTAGCACCACAGGGTGTATTGTCAAAGCTTCCAAGGGACTCTTGGAATCACTAAAAATAGTAAAATGATCTCCTTCTAAAGTAACAATTTTCTTTAGAACTGTTAAAATGCTAAAAAGTTAAGTAGTAAAGATAGAAGCAGAACTTGGTAGTGCACCACAATTACTACTGTCAGGGGTATATATACCACTTCAAACCCAACGCCTGCACTGGATTTGGCCATCGGTAAAGATTTGCCCCGAGTTATGCTTTTCAGCATGGCAAAGGAATTTCTGTTTAATGATATCTTCTTCTGAAAACCAGAAAACCATTTACAATATTTCACAAAGGGCAACTTCCATGGAGGGAATCTTGAAAATTTTACTGGAATTACTTTTCCTTTTATTACATTTAGCTCACCTAAGACACATTTTACCCTGTACCCAAAGGGTTTTGGATATGAAGTGTTCTTTCATGAATACAAAAATTTAAAACTATATTGTAGGCTAAGGATTCAGGAGTTCTCTGTATGCGGTACCAATATTTCAACAGGGTAAAGTTCCTTATCAAATATAGGGGCAGTTCACCAGCATCCACAAATAAACTAGATATTGGGGAGGATCTAAAGGCTCCTGTTGCACTTCTAATTCCCCCATGGTGAACTGCATTCTAAGTATCTAATCTTCTTGTAGTTGCTGACGAGTAGATTTCTGACCCATATGCCAATTTTGAATCAACCATTGCTTTATGAACATGTAACGAGTGCTTTCTATCGGCAGCCCAATTTGTATGACTTAAAACTTTCAAAACATCTAATGCCTTCATGCATTTGACTTTGTGGCTCTTGAGATGAGATTCCTATGTTAACTTTCTATCAAAGATGAGGCCTAAAAACTTTGTTTCTTGTACATATGTAAGTCGCTGTCCATTTAAAAACAGATCTGGGTCTGTATGCACCCTTCTGATGCGGCAGAAATGCATAACGACAGTTTTGGCAGGGGAAAATTTAAAACCTTGCTCAGCTGCCCAACTGTTAACTTTATTTATTACCAACTGAAATTTTCGCTCTGCAACGACATTTTAGATGCAGCACACGAAATAGATAAATCATCAACGAACATTGTTGACATTACATCTGTTGGAATTTTCGAGGCTATCCCATTTATGGCTAAGGCAAACAGAGTGACACTTAACACACTCCCTGTGGTACTCCTTCCTCTTGTTCTTTCAAATTAAACAAAGTACTGCCAACTCTGACTTTAAAATAGCGGTTGTTTTAAAAAAACTTTAATAAAAAGGGTAGTTCACCACGCAGACCAATTTCATCCGAAGGAGGATCATAAGCCTTTTCTAGGTCAAAGAAAACCACTACATAATGCTGCTTGGAGGCAAATGCTTGACAAATTGCATTCTCCAAACGTATCAATACATCTATGCAAGAGTGCATACGGCGAAAGCCACACTGGGATGATGATATCGTTTTCTTTTATTCTAAAAACAATATCAACCTAAAATTTACTATTTTTTCCATAAGTTTACATAAACAGGATGTTAAAGCTATTGGTCTATAGCTTGTAGGGACAGATGAATCTTTCCCAAGTTTGACAAAGAGTAAAACTGTCGCTATTTCCCAAACACTAGGGTAATCACTCTCCTTAAAAATTATATTAATAATACTTAAAATGGAAAATTTAGTTTCCTTTGAGATATTCTTGATCATTTCATATAAAATTTCATTAGGTTTAGGTGCAGTGTTTTTACTGTTACTAAGAGCAAATAAAAATTCCTCCGTGGTAAAAGGCATTATATCATTCAAGATTTAAAAGAAGAAAAATCATGTGTTTCAGACTCTGCTAAAACTCTCTCCCTGTAGAATGGAATTTTTATCCCTGCTAGAAAGCTTTGCAAAATGTTCAGCAAAAACGTTGCTTACAGCTTTTGAGTCGGTTATAAAGTCACCATTGACTTTTAAAACAGGGAGGGGACTAGGATTATACTTTCCTGCTATTTTCTTAATAACTGCCCATATCTTGGTTATAGGCGTTTCCAAGTAATTGTTGACATAAAAAGAACCCACGATTCTCGTCTAGCATGTTTTATTTGCCATCTGAATTTGGCTCAGGCCTTTTTAAAAGAGATCAAGTAGTATTCACATCAATGTCTTCTGTGCTCTCGTGGCTTTGTCTTATTCTGCATTGAACATTCCACCATGGAACAAGTTTATGATGTAATTTTACACTGGTTTTTGGGATTGCCATTTCTTCTGCAAACATAAAAATCATGGTTAAATCGAAAACTGCTTCTCCTATTGTTGGCATATCTTTTGCATCTAGTTCAATTTAACTAAGTCCCTGGAAAAGGGGCCAATTTGCTTTATTGGTACACCACCTAGGCATTCTGTATACTGGCTCATATTTCTCAGTTCTGATGACAATTGGGAAATGATCACTACCGTATAGATCATCCAACACCTCCCAGTTGAAGTCCATGAATGTATCAGAACTGCTGATAGATAAGTCAATACACGAAAATGTACCAGTCTGAATGTGAAAATGGGTGGGCTTTTCAGTATTCAAAAGTTATATCTGAATTTTCTGTTAATAATAACATAAGGTTGCCTCTATGAATTGTTAAAATGTCACATCAAAGTTCTCCCAATAAAAGAAATGGTCGAGGTAGCTGTTCATACAATTGTGTTAACTGTCGTTCAAGAATTGGGTTATTAGGAGGTATATAAAATGAACAAATTGTGTACGTATTTTTTAAGTGTTTCAACAACTACAGCTTGTAATTGAGTTTTCAATGGAATTTTTTATTGTGCAATATCTCGTCTTACAAGAAGAGCACTTCCCCTGGGACTGTAATGCAAAAAACTCTTTAGGAGTAAACATTTTGTTGCTGTTTGAACAGTCTCTTGTAGAGCTAAATATACTGGGTTATGAGTATTTATCAAACATAATAGCTCTTGATATTTAGCGCGAAGTCCCTGGCAGTTCCACTGTAATAAATCAGAGAAAGTATCTATTTTCTACAGGATGATTCTCTGTTCAAGATCGTTCTGTTATGCTTCTTTTTTGTAGATGACATTTCAGTTTTGTGACGGACTTTTGGTACAGTTCCAGACGTCGATGGAATACTTAGTGGGTCATATGAATGTACCAAGTGATCACTTGTGATGGTAATTGAGGCAGTTGTATCTTCAGTAATATCTTCGGCCCTTGACCAAGCTGATCTGAGTGTGACATTTTATCTGCCTTAGGTTCTACATTTGTTGTTGTGGTGTTGTAAGACGAGATCGTGGGATATGACTAATTATTTTTCACTAATTCAGATGTTCTATGAGGGACAGCTAAACCATAAGATGACGAGGTTCTACTAATTTTTTTTTCTTACTCATTAACTTTTTCTTTGGATGTATCTCCTTTCTCAAGGTGCTTGGCTTTTGAGTCAGGCATTGTTACAGACTCTTCACTTAAAGTCCTCTTGTTGACAATTGTCCCAGCATCCATTTTTTTCTTCTTCATCTTCATTAAACTTTTTGAGATTCAATTTCTTTTGTCTTTTCCCATTTCTTTTTACTGCATCAGCAAAAAACTTCTGGGTGTTGAATTTCAGCAAAGTCTTTTGTCGTGCCTCTTTAAAGGTAATGCGCTCTTGAGTCTTGATGCAAAGTGTTACTATTTCAATGACATACTTGATACATGATTTATGTGCTCCATTGTGGTCTCCCCCACAATTAGGGCAGCATGGAGTAAGCTCACAATCCCCATGCTCTTTTCTTCCACAGTTAAAGCATAAAGCTGGTTCATTCCTTTCTTTTTTCCTACATATTGCAACCAGATGGCCAAACATTTGACAATGGAAACATCTTCAGGCAGCGGAAATATTCTGTCTAACTGGCAGGTGAAGCCATGCAGCTTTCAGAAATTTAGGAAGTCTCAAACAATCAAAGGTGAGTATTAAAGTAGGTGTTGGATGTAATATTCCCAACACTTTTTTCTTGATTCGTCTCACATCAACAACCTTCTGATTAGCAAATTCTTTTCGGAGAGAGTCCTCAGAATAATGTAGGAGTTCAGTACTATACACTACTCCTTTAGATTGGTTCATTGTTTTATGAGGAGTGCATTTTGCTGTACTTCCTTCTACAGCATTGATTGACAGTAATTTTCTATTTTCATCTCGTGATGAAACTTCTCTTAGCAAGCTTCCTTCACCTTGAGAGGCTATCTTTGGTTCTCTACCAATGCATTTCACAATATCTCTATGGACATCAAATATATTCAGTTCTTTTATGTTTTTGTCGAGGTAAGTCTCAGGTTTTTTAGATCCAAGTAAAATTCTAATATCAGGATTAAGATTCCTATTTCTATTATTAAATCTGATATTCTTTCCTCTGTTCTGAAGTACATAAGGGCTCGTAGTAACAATCAAGTCTAAGGTTGTCAATGGTGCCAAAGAGTCGCGGGGTCCAGGGGACAGTGTACTAGAGACTAGTCATGGGAATTTTAAGAAAAAAAAAAGGAAAAAACAAACACACACAATTACTGCTTGGGAAGACTAAGAAGGTATCGCGGACTACAGACAGGTTTTCACATTCTCTACCAACGGCACAAGTAGAAGTTGCTTCCCCACGGTCTGCCCCATACCCTACCCTTTAGGGATAGCACCAATATGCTTGCAATGGCCCGGGTATAAGCCAATCCGCCTACTGGGAGTTCTGCCCCCACTAATGGGGACCGACTCCCCACTCCCCACTCCAAATATATTGGTCGGCTTCCGGACAAAAACCAGGAGTCCCATCCCAAAAACCAGCCCCCCTGGATTCCGATGGGCTGATCCCTGGAGATGGTTCCGCCCTCAAGATAGCAATGGGAAAATCCCTTCACTATCTCTTAGGTCCAAACCATATTGGATGGCGACTCACCACCACAATTCCCACAATTAGCTTCGAATTCAAACCCCCTCCAAAACACGACCCCTCCCAGACTCACCCAAGCAGTAAAGTTTTGCGAAAGTGGAAATGTCCGCGCCAGTCAGTGCCAAAAGTTTTGTAGGCGTTCCGTCAGGATCCGGCCTTAGCACGCAGGAAGGCTGGATCCCTTAACACCCTCCCCCCACCACCACCACGTGAAGGAACCTACTATCGAGGGAAGTTGGGCAGAAAAATTGAACAATGGAAGCGGAATGGAGGTGAAGTGAAAAGCTAAAAAGCAGGTGAAACTAAGGGCCGAAGGAATGCTATGCGCCCCTACGGTGACAAGAGTACTGTTCATATTTCATACATTTCCTAGCACTAAGGCAAAAACCTTACCTGAAATCGTTCAAATGAATTGCAGTGATATAGTAGCAAGAGCACTGATATTGCAGTGATAATGTAATATCTAAATTAGACGTAGTTCAAAGTGATTGCAGTGGTAATATGACTTGTACACAAAGATTTCCAGCCATGACATAATAAAATCGTACATAATTCAAAGGATCTAAAATTATCGTATATTGTTTGTTTACGTTGCATGGAACCAGTGGTTATTCAGCAACGGGACCAACAGCTTTACTTGACTTCCGAACCACGTCGAGAGTGAACTTCTATCACCAGAAATACGCATCTCTCACTCCTCAGTGGAATGCCCCGGAATCAAACTCGCGGCCACCGAGGTGGTATGCCAACACCATACCGACCACGCCACTGAGACGCTTAAAATTATCGTATAACAAATTACAACAGGAGTTTCAATTTATCTGAAATGATCATGTCGAGGACAAGAAGCAGTTTGTAGGAGCAACTATGATGTTGTAATCAAAGTATCGTAAATAATAACCATGATCATACAATACATGTGCAATAAGTCATTTGAAAGATTTACTGCAATAAGGGAACAAGGATACTATACGTCATTTAAAGAATCTACAGCGATAACGCCCTGTCTCTTCGAAGGTTTTTCCTGTTCTTTTGTTTTATTAGCTCTCTCTCAGTCTCTCAAGGGTCTCCGCTCCAGGTCCTCGGAATTCTTCCGGTCTCATCGTCTCTCTCTCTCTCTCTCTCTCTCTCATTTTTTCCGCTCTGATGATTTTCTTACTAAGTGGTCATTTTACGTTGTGAAGTTTCATTTTAAAGGTAATGGTCTTTCAAGATTTTTAACTGTTAATAATATCAATAATAATAATAATAATAATAATAATGAACCAAACATAAACTTCTTTCAGTTTTCTTCTGAAGATTGAAAAGGAAACCCACAAAATTAGTACTCGAGTGTTGAGTAAATTAAAATGTAAATTCTTATAAGTAGACACGTTATACACAGGAATTTTGTGGGTTTCATTTTCAATAATAATAATAATAAAATAATAATAAATAATAATAATAATAATAATAATAATAATAATAATAATAATAATAATAATAATGGCCAAGCAGTCAACGAATTAAATTTCTCCACGTACCATAATCTGGGTTAATATGCAACAGGGAACTGGTGAAATGTTCTTAGGGGGCTTAGAAATTGTTCTTGTCTGACCGCACTAACAGATATTTTGACGAAGAAAATTTTATATTTTCTAGCGGCTTTTTTCAACTTGTTTCAATCTGGGATGCGGAATCTTTCATCCCGAACTAAAAGTTGAGTTCATGATCAATAAACAAAATAATAAGAAAATGTAGGAGACAATCGCATCCGGTATGTATTTTCCCAGCTCCTTTCCGAAGTCAGTATCAAACTGGCGCTTAATTGCACGAAGCGGATGGCGGAATGCTTCTTCAAAGTCGTAAAACCACAACTTCTATATACGTTCGTGCTCAAGGTAGAAAAGGAAAAAAATTAGAGACGGTTTTGTTTAAGGTCTTTCTAAGAAGTACAAGAATGTTAATGTGGCATTTAAAAATCACTCAGAAGGTCTGAGGACCTAAACGCGAATGGAAATATACACAACAAACAAACCTCAGTTATTTTCATTATATCTATTCATATCTCCAGATTTTGGTATTCAGTGAAAACTCAGAACCAACAATAACAATAACTATGAATCAAATATTTTTAAAACCTAATCAAATGTTTAAAAATGCCACATTAGAACCAAATAAACAGCTCCTCCATCCTTAGCCCATTACCCACAATAGTTCACTGCCGTTTTCATTTGAACTTTTATTATATGAGCATGAGCGTGAATCCAATAATAACAAACAAAATTCATGAATAAACCACAGTATGGATTCTCACTTTCAAAATCCTGTGAAAAAAGCTTCGATAAGCCTCATAATTTTCTCTCATAAATGCTTACGATTTTATGGGTTACATAACATACTTTACCTATCTGAAATAATTTCGTCTCTCTCTCTCTCTCTCTCTCTCTCTCTCTCTCTCTCTCTCTCTCTTCTAGGTAGCACAATTCAAACATGCGGCCATTAAGGTGAAGAAAAGGAGAATCTCCAGACACATATCTAGATCTTACAAATAAAAATTGCAAATTATACAGTACATAACAAATATAAATATGCAGTTGCTAATTTAAGTGAACATTCTACAATACCCATATTCATAAATATGTTTTGAAAACATTATACAAAGAAATGTAAGTAAGAAGGAACAAATTAAATCTGCAAGAGCAAAAGAGACAACACAGAGAGAGAGAGAGAGAGAGAGAGAGAGAGAGAGAGAGAGAGAGAGAGAGAGAGAGTCCCTACTTATCTAAGTCCATACTTTGCTATTAGAAAATGATGTATCACACGGGGTAAAACAGAAAATATGAATGAAGACGAACTGTGAGCACTAACTTCCGAGTTAAAATGTGTAACAGAGTCATGCAAACCGAAGCTTTACTCGAGTTACCATGAAATCAGAGAGGGTCGAATGTCAGATTGACCTTAGTTAGCAAGATAGCCTCGATGTTAAGCTAACTCCTCTTCAGCTCGGTTTCTCTCTTAAAACTAGGCGCATATAGCATTAGATGGAAATGAGGAGGAGGAGCATGAGTACTGCCATCAAAGAAATGAATTAACTGATGAATCAAGGGCACTACACATCAGGAACAAATTACAGATCCATCAGCATAAAAAGTAGGATGCTACATTCACCAAACTCTTGTGACCTCGATTGGATATTAGATTTACTCTTAATCAGAAAAAAACTTTCCTCTCTGTTACAAATAAATACATAAAATCGTACAGCAGCTACTTGCACGAGTAGCGGTGGCAAGAGAAGCTAGGAATAACCATTACGCGAAAGCAAAAATTGTGCTACTCATACAATCATGTACGTAACCCAAACCACAAAGATAAATACTCGGCATTTATTTAAGTACAATCTTAACCCAGAAGCAAATTTATCAATGGATATAGCAATTCCAACCAAAACAATAAAAGAAATAAACTCCACATAATTTGAAACTTTTTTTATAGCTTAAGAACTGGTACGCGCTGAAGTTAAAAAGAAATCGACTGCTGGGAGGCAAAATGATGACAGGACACAATGCTACGACATGAAATCTAAATACAAGAGAAAAATATAATTGAGATCAGTTTACGAAACATAAAATAAGAGGCGACAGACACTGTGCAATGCACCGTTTACAAAACTCACTAGGTAAAATCTCTTTACTAAACCCGATTAAGTAGAAATTAAAACTATAGAAGAACAATTACAAAATGCGCCCAAGTTTCTTCGACGCAATCGAGTTTTCTGTACAGTTTATATTGCTGAAGGAGCCACGGCCATATAACGCTGCCAGACGAAAGATCATGGCTAACTCTAACCTTAAGTAAAATAAAAAACTACAGAGGCTGCAGGGCTGCAGTTTGTTATGTTTGATGATTGGAGGGAGGATGATCAACATACCAACTTGTAGCCTTCCAACCTCAGTAGTTTTTAAGATCTGAGGGCGGACACAAAAGGTGCGAACGGACAGACGTTTATATTCACAAGGAAAAAAACTAACGTCAAAGAAGTTTAAAGAATCTATAATAATTCAAAGTAAGGAAACATTATGTGCCCAGAAACACGCACTAAAAATGAATGACTGAAAGAACGTACTTCGACGAACATGTACAATCCCTCATGCAGAGAAAGAAACCCCAGTTCTACACAATGAAACAAGTATGATCAGTTTTACGGAATATGTTTTGTCAGAAGAACTAAGATCACCACATTTCCACTCATAAAGCAGCCACTCGGGACAACTGGCTAACTTGGGTTGAATGCCCATGATTCCATCAGGAATATTACGCCACATTTTTCAAGTTAACAAAAATCACTTGTCATACTTGTAGCACAAGATGATAATATAGCAGTCTGTTCAGGTTACGCCATCCAGTTTATTAGTGTTATGAGCTAACTATTCCTAAATGTATC
>NC_087203.1:12641627-12671627 GCF_015104395.2 Macrobrachium nipponense
AGGAGTATTGCTCCACCTTTGACATTTTGAAAACATCTGAAAAGTTAGGCACAAGATCAATCTATGGTCAAACTTCTTATTTTCGACTTTACTTCGGCCATCAGCAGGTTAACGTCAAGATTTCTCCCATCCCACTAGAACTATAAAGAAATGCCATCGTGAACGCTCCATCAAGGGTAATCGTTGCGCCACACTTTTCCGTCTTACTCCTTTAACCCAATAACTTTAAAGAAATCAATCTCCCTCTTATTTCTAATCTTCTACAGACGAACCATATCTAATAAGGATACAGTTACCCTTATTACTAGCATATTTGCAATCTTTTAAAGAGTCCGTCTTTACAGTTATTCAATTGTATTTCCTGAGACTACTAGAGATGTCCAAGACTGAAACCGATTCTTTGCTACCAAGTTCCGATACAAACGAATCAGTTCTTATCAATTCATATTTTTCTCCTCGTGCTCCTCTATATTAGTCATCTAATAGCCTTTGGTGTCCGGGTTTGCCTTGACACTCGTCTGCTATTGTCATTATTTGACTTACTTTCATCCTTGTGCCCTCTCCCTCTGAAAGGGTTGTTTTGTTCATCTCAAAGATAGTCAGCAGAATATATTGATCTAAATTACCTGCCACCGATGTTGTAAGGGTGCAACTTTTCACTCGCGTCGAGGAGTGTTAAAATATCTCGAGAATGGACGAGATTGATGAATTCGTGAAAGTATTCACAAGGTTTTACATTTACATATCCCTCCGATTTCCCTTTAAAAAAATTGTGCTTCCCTTCCCAATCTGCTACGTTTTACTCATGAATTTATAAAATCGCTCTTAACAACGTTGAATTTTCTTAGCTCATAAGTGGCTATTTTTTTTACGATATTTTTCCCATGCTTGCAAATTCTGCAGCACTACACTTATGGCCTGATCTGCTGCACAAGTATCAAATGTTACTACGACAAAATTAGTGCAGACAATACCAAGTAACCTCTACATCATCATAACTTTTCCATCATCACTGGACAATTCATATTCATCGTCTTAGGTTAGTTTCCTGGTGATGTGTTCCGCTTCACTTACATGCGGCTGAAATTCATCGCTCTTATAAATGACGTTCGGATTTGAACCAAACAATAAACTTGCAAACACTTACATCTCAGCAACTGTGCAATGTTACCATCATTATCAATTTCGACTGTAAACTAAAGGTCCCTCTGCGGTCATTCAGGTGGACATTATTTGCCCATTTCATACAATGCAGACGGCATCGTTAAGCAGCCATCGTTTATCTCCTAAATTACAACAGGGTTCTTTCCGCTACTTATTCAATATTTACTCTTCTCACTTCTTACATTTCATATGGCAGTTTTTTTTTAGCATTTATTTTCATATATTTTTCCAGAAAAAATAGTAGCGATTAGTTTTTCAGGATCACTGAAATCCATTTGTCGTTATTCTGGTCATCAGTCTATACTAGCTGCTTCTATATGTTATCACTTCTGATGTCATCCTCTGCAGGTTTTCCTTGCTGTCTCTCCCTCGAGCAAATACGGAGGTTTAACTTCTCTCTACTTCTAACTCTCGTTCAGCGGCTCCTACAACAAAGGACGGCATTTGAGGGCACAATACCTCGAGATGAAAAGTCTGCAATATTCCTTCTTATATCAATTTAGGTTAAGCTGCCAATTACAAGATTGGTATATTCATTTTTCCGAGTGTAGTTTCCACTGGGGAGGGCGACCTAGTGCCCTTTTCTAGCCCAGGCCTGAAGAAGAAAAAGGAAACGGAATGAAGGGTGAGACTCGACCGTGACAGAAGCCATACATCTTTCTCCCTGTGTGAGTATAAAAGGTGTGAGTGCCAGAAAAACATAAGAGGGAAGAGATTTCCAAAACTTGGCAGTAGAAGGAAGGAAACAATCCCTGACCCATAAAATCTGAGAATGGCCGATTTCCGGAGAAAGTGTGAAGATGAGACCTGACGCCTGACGCCTGACGGACGTGTTATGAGGTCGCCTGACGGGAGGAAGAAGTACAGTAAATCATAAAGGACTTCCATCCTGAGCAGCAACCCCCGGGCTCTACGTGAAACTTATCTGTCTATGCAATTCTCTCATTTGGACATGGTGAATCTTATCTTCCGTCTCATCGCTACGCCGTCATTGCTTCTACCCTAGACCCACTTTAGCATCTCAGTAAGGCCGCTTTCCCCTATGTTGCTCCTGAAAGTTTTTCAAGGGCTGCGGCTCGTTATCAAGACGGCATTTCGCCTTCCCAAATAACGAAGCGAATAATAAGAATAAAGTTACGGTACAGTTAATGGTCAGGAAGCTTCCCTCGCCGATTCAACTCTAGGCAAGTGGCGTCCTCAGCAATGTTTGGTGATTGAATATAAAGTAGACAGTAGACGTTCCCTTAACTGTTCTACCTCGTCATCATGACCTACTGCCCTGTTCACCTTTTACTGAAATTGAATGCTGGGTACTGGGACAAGAACATGACACACATAATGGATATTTCAAAACTATATAAATATACAGAATATATATGTACGACAAAATAATGAATGCCAACTACATCAAATACCCATGCAGGAAATACAATCAAATGTTTGAGACATTTTCTCGAAATACTTGAATGTTTATAAGTACTGTTTAATTAGCCATGAAACTTACTTTATAACTGATGTCTGATGAAAATGAGCATCCACGAAATTATTCAGTTTATCTATTTCGCATTTTGTGCGCATATAACGATTATCCTCCAACCGTACTCTCTCTCTCTCTCTCTCACACACACACACAAACACACATACCACACAGAAGCGTGACGACGGATCGATACAGCTTTAATCAGACTTTAAAAAAAAAAAACGGTCACAAACACCATAAATGAGGCTGCCTTGTGTACCCTATAGAACCTCCTGAGTGGAGGTCAAGGCGAGAGCCGCACATTGTAAAGACTGTTTGCTACCCATCCTCAACCTACTTCTCTTCGATTGAGGATGTTAGTCTTTTCTCTCTCTCTCTCTCTCTCTCTCTCTCTCTCTCTCTCTCTCTCTCTCTCTCTCTCTCTCTCTCGTATTTCCCTGTCTTCACTCATCTCTTCATTCTGAAGGGGCTTACTTCATAACTTAGTAGTTGTTATTTATTTTACAGATAACTGATGACAGGAAATGCACACAAAGGAAATATTTTGTTGTTTTAATTATATATATTTTTCCAAGAATAATATTCTTTCCTTTACACTATTTCAACATACGATGACTTCCTGTATGTAGGATAGTTACTTCTCTGGGCTCTCGCTGTTTCACAAAGTGAATGAAGCTTTACATTCTTCGTCTGCTAGATACCATGTCAATTCTCGGTTACCAGTACAGCACTGTATACCCATTCAACTTATTACATTAAGCTCCTTTTATAGCATAAATCTTTTTCGCTTACTCGGGGAGTAAGCCTACGAACTGCTTTGTTGTTGGGGGTGGGGGTGGGAAAGGTCTATGGAAGAGCCTAAAAAGGTCTAAAAAGTATTTTGCGTTGAGTTAACGAAACAGGAATTTTGGGATAAGATAGTTATGATTTATTTAGAACAAAAAATGTAAAAAATCAATAATGTTCATTTTCAACACAAAAGAAAAATTATTTCTAATAAAACATAGCATATTTATTTCAATTTTCGCTGGTGAAACGAAGCTCTATTTGACCGTAGATTTAGCACGTTTTAATTCACGTTAAAAGTTAGGAACATAAATATTTACAACTTATGCGTGAGGGGGAAAATCTTGCATGCGTCCTGAGTAAGCTGGAGGTAGGATCACATTTTGTTCTCTCACTTTCTCCTACACAAAGATAACAATGACAAATAAAGATGATATCGTTGGTAGCTGCGGTCCATTTTAGTTAGTTCTCAGTAATGAACTGCACACCTTACGTGAATATATCTCATTGATAAGCATGATACAGAACGAAAGCACAAGAGAGGCTGCACACCGATGCAGCAGACTTGAATTTGAAGTTCAGGATTCTTAATTCTATCAAAGACTGATCATATAGAATTAAGAGCTTTTGCAGCATCGAGTGAAATTTAATGATCACCTTCAGAAACAAAGAAGCCTTTGATACAACTCTAATGTAACGGTGCTTTTAATAACCGTAAATCAAAGTTACCCTTGATTCTTAAGAGAAAAAGTTCAAATGCACTTTTTTATTGACATAGCATTTCTCAATAATGTTCTTCACTTCAAAACCACCCTTGCAGCTAAGTGAACTACAATCAGTTTCACATTCCAGTGGTGGCATTAGAATCTCAGCACTTTCACGTTCTTTCTGTACGCGAGCAAATTATTCAACGGTTATTAATGAACGACTTCATTACATGCAAATTGAACTTGCGTATTATGTGATCATGATACTAAACGTATAACGAGTAAGTATACTTATTTTGATGAGGTTTACTTACTAATGAAATAATATAGCAATTTATCTCGCACGATAATCTAGCTCACGAAAGGTATTCTCGACCTGCCAAAAGTCGTCCACTGATCTGTTCAACTAAGCTGACAACAGTGCCCTGTCGCCTTATTACTCTCTCTCTCTCTCTCTCTCTCTCTCTCTCTCTCTCTCTCTCTCTCTCTCTCTCTCTCTCTCCCTTCCTTCTAAACCGATACATCTATAATACAGACGTAAAGGCCATTTCTACCACGTAATCAAATCTGGCTATCATCCTCTTCTGTTAGTTTAAACAAGGTAACTTTTGTCTATGGTTTATCAAAAACATAATGCATACATACTGCTCACGCATTGGCCTTTTATGGAAAATATTCTTATTGCAATTCAACAATGACTATAACAAGAACAGCTATACAATGAAAGATTGTCGTTCTGAATCTTGTTATTACAGTCCAACCATTACGTCGTACAAGTGTCCTGTATTCTTTGACCTTAATTCACTGGTATGTGATTAACTACGCGAACAATTCCGCTTCATGTCTTCTTCATGAGATACTGTGAGGGCACAAAAATAAAATTATTTTCTTTTTTTTTGTTATTTACTTACTCTTGGATAAACTGTAACCTACTTGTACGAATGATTCAGTTCCGTAAAATGAGGTTGCAATTCCCAAGGTCATTAAGACTTGAGAGAGAGAGAGAGAGAGAGAGAGAGAGAGAGAGAGAGAGAGAGAGAGAGAGAGAGAGAGATTCGTAAAACATCTACACCTTTCCACCAAGAAATTCACAGAGTTTATGTAATTTGACTGTTGACATGAGCTTTAGAAATGATATCATACTGGGCTTCCGTTACCCACCAAACGGTTCTTAAAACATCAGCTTTTTTTTTTTCAGCCTCACAGAGGGCTGAGAAGACCCTGTTTTGACAAATTGGAACTACGGACCGCCACTTCTAAAAACTGCCACTTTGGGTCCAAAAAGGAAACTAATTCCACGAAGATTTCTCTTAGTGATTTATGAAGATACCTTCACACACACACACACACACACACACACATATATATATGTAAATATTATATAATATATATATATAATATATTATATAATATTAATATTATATATATATAATATATAATATATATATTATAATATAATACAATTAATTATATATATATATACATTTATATCAATATATATATATATTGATATATAATATATATATTATATTATATAATTTTATTATATATATATAATATATATATATATATATATATATATATATATATTATATATATACATAATGAGAGGACAGGCGAGTCACAGAATAGATGACACAAGGAAGGCAGCAGGAATTGTCTCTGGGAGCCGAGATAGGAATGAGTGAATAGACTGTTTAAGCCAACTTTTCTTTATGGAAGTGAATCATAGATATTGAATAGAAATGAAAGAAAAAATGCTGAAGCAGTTAAGATGAATTACTTGTGCAACGCATGTGACAAAAGATGAACTAATAGGGAAGGAAACGCGGGGAAACATAGGCATGATAAAAAGGGATTAGCTTAGCTGAAAAGATAAATCAGTGGCTTGAGATAGTTTGGACATCGTTAAGAACGGAAAGCGACAGGTCAGTAACAACTGGGTATAATTCGGAAATGTTGGGATAAATGGAAGCTCTTAAAACAGCTGAGAAGGATTTAAGCAGGGAAAGAGGGATAGGAAAGGAAGGTCCTTTGTAACTAAAAGGCGTTTAAATGAAATGGGTGACTCATGCAGTGGTGAAGGGTAGGAGGTCAACGCGCAAGTAAGAGTTGTCTGTAACTCGAAGAAGTTTCCTGCAAACACGTCTATCTGTCATTCACAGTTTAAAGTTAGACTATTACAGTGACCATTTTCCTTTTTCCTCCAGATCGACCCGTTAAAAAAATAATAAAAGGGGGGCCCGTGTTCTCAAAGATATCAGATCTTATTTTGTTGTCAGGGAAGGACAACTTGTACCATGACCTGCAATGAAATTTGCAAGACAAAGCTTCCAATATATTTTTCCTGTGAATGACCAGGTGATCGGGGTATGGCGTGATGGCAAATATCAACAGCCCTGCAATTGCTGCACAACCTGGGATGATACATTTTCCCAGGCGTGTTTTTTAAGCGCCTTTTCCTTGTGGGGAAAAAAGAGCACCTGAAGAAGGGCAAATAGGTTGCCGGGGAAAGATGGAAAAAAAAAAGAAAAAAAAAAAGAAGCATCAGACTTGAGATATATATATATTATATATATATATATATATATATATATATATATATATATATATGTGTATGTGTGTGTGTGTGATTATGTATGTATATGTAGATATATATATATATATATATATATATATCTATATATATATATATATATATATATATATATGAACAAAGTTACAGCCATGAAGGAAAATTGAAACACTAGAGATGCTGTGTACTTTCGTCTTATTGCCAAGACACGTTCACAGCAACTAAAGATGCACAGAACAGGGGCCTATACAAATGGTGGGTACAAGTCATAGGGAATACAAAAAGGTCGGGAGGTCACAGAACGGTTAACAGATTAAAATCTAAACCTACTTATCGGTCATCCTCTTTATTCTATCTTTCAATTCCTTCTGGAACATACGTTTTATGACTGGGTCAAAAGAAAATAATCCTTGACTTACATTAAAATTATCCACCCAGGTTAACTGAATCAAAAACAGATTCTAATAAGTACCTGGAAATAGTTTCGTTACAACGTGACAATATTTGGTTTTGGGTCCAATGCATTCTGTGAAATTGTTCACTTAAGTGTAAAAATAGAGCATTATTTGTCGGACCTGTTCTCACTGAGTATTTGTGTTGTTTTAATCTGGTGTTCAATTCTTTGCTGGTCTGACCTAAGTAAAATAAATCACAATCCATACATGGAATTGTGTATACAATACTGCTATCTTTTAGGTGGCTATTTTTTATAAGTATGGTTTTTAAGTTATTATATAAGAAAGATACATTTGTATTAAACAATTTTAAAAAGGGTTTTACAACCTCAAATCCAGTAAAATTTAGCAAAGAAAGAGTTTTTGATGTCACTTCTTTATTTCTTACCGATTTTTCATAGAAGGTCTTAATAACTTTATTAAAACAAATATCCATGATATTGGATGGATAGCACAAATCTGTTCCTATTTTTCTGATATTTTTGAATTCTTGATAAAAAAAAGCCATCTAAAACATTGATGAAATTACTGACATTTCTATATTTATATGATATCCTGAATAATAGTGTACATATGTCAAATTATTTGTCTTTTTCATATAAATACTACATTCACAATAAAAGGTTCCCTGTTAACATAAATGTCCAGAAAAGGTAAACAATCATTTTTCTCTAACCCAAGTGTTTATCTTTCTCTAACACAAGTGTAAATTTAATAGAAGGGACTTGATCATTTATTTGAACCAATATATTATTTGCATCCAAATCTTTGGGTATGATGGCTAAAATATTATAAACATAACGGTACCATGACACAGGAAAATGGAAAATCTTGGAGATGTACAGGCGTACAAAAAACTCCATATATAAATTTGAAAGAACGGGCGAAAATGGGTTTCCCATTGCCATACCAAAAGTTTGCTTAAAATATTCCCCGTAGAAACTTGATAGAATCTGTTTTGATTCAGTTAACCTGCTGGATAATTTTAATGTAGGTCAAGGATTATTTTCTTTTGACCGGGTCATAAAACATATGTTCCAGAAGGAATTGAAAGATTGAATAAAAAGGATTACCAATGAGTAGATTTAGATTTTAATTTGGCGACCGTTCAGTGACCACCCGACCATTTCGTATCCCTTATGACTTCTACCCACCATTTAAATAGGCCGTTGCTTCTGTGTATCTTTAGTTGCTTTGAACACGTCTTGGTAATAAGACGAAAGTACTTAGCATCTCCAGTGTTTCAATTTTCCTTCGTGGCTGTATATAACTTTGTTCGTATAATCATCACATCTTTTTTATTTTTTCGTGATTTAAAATCAAACATACACATATATATATATATATATATATATATATATATAATATATATATATATATATATGTGTGTGTGTGTGTGTGTGTGTGTGTGTGTGTGTGAGTATGTGTTTTGTTTTTGTGTATATATATATATATATATATATATATATATAATATATATAGATTATATGTATATGTATATATATATGTATATATATAATATATATATGTGTGTGTGTATATATATATATGTGTGTATGTGTGTGTGTGTGTGCGCGCGCGCGCGCGTGAGGGTGTGTGTGTGTGTGTGTGTGTGTGTGTGGGGGGGGGGGGGGCGGTCTTCCAACTCTTCCTAGACCCACAACTAAAACTCGCGTTAATGACTGAATTCTAAATACTAAATTTGTCACCACAATCCAACTCTAGAGATCCCGTACTCGATATCACTGCTTCTCAATATATGAGAGATTCTACCTGGTAAATCTTTTTTCCATTTAGTACTACTTTGTCCCTTTGGGCAACTCGTTGTTATTGCTTTTGTTTTTTCAAAGGTTTCTTTGGATATTATATGTATATGTATATGTATATGTGTGTGTGTGTTGCGAGAGAGAGAGAGAGAGAGAGAGAGAGAGAGAGAGAGAGAGAGAGAGAGAGAGTCCGCTTTAACAAACAGACTATGACTAAAAACTGTTCGCATAAAGTTTTTATCTCTCTCTCTCTCTCTCTCTCTCTCTCTCTCTCTCTCTCTCTCTCTCTCTCTCTCTCATACACATGACCTAACCTATCAGATCACGTCCATCGTGACCGCAGACGCATGTGACTGGTCCAGTTTTGAAAGAACTGGAATGGAAAAGTCAGAGCGGAGGACTAACGTTATAATCTCTCCAAGTTATGTAATCTTCCGCTAGTTATTGATAATGTGTTATCACTAGTAACCCATCGACGGGTAGACGACCACACAAAATAATAATAGTATGTGGAAAATGACTTCTGCGATATACTTCATGTGAAAAGCATATATCAAGTATAATAATAATAATAATAATAATAATAATAATAATAATAATAATAATAATAATAATAATAATGACGAGAGCTCAGCAGGCCCCCGGAAACCTTACGTAATAACTACAATATTAATAATAATAATAATAAATTTAAGTGGAACTTTATATGAGACCCTATCAAGGCTTAGATGAACACAACGTAGAGAAAATAAAATAATGCCAAAACAGATGTACGCGTAAAATGTAAACGTGTGTTTATCTTTATAAAAAAAAAGACGACTGAAATACGTATATTAATCTCCTTTTATATATATATATATATATATATATATATATATATATATATATATATATATATATATATATATATATGTATTATGTATGTGTGTGTGTGTACGTATACGCATAACCGCGTATATCAGCGCAATTGCAATTCCTCCCAAATGTGTCATGTTGATAGCGCACCTTCACGAAATGTAATTTTCGTGAAAACTGTCGTTAGGAACAATACCAGTCACGTTTGCTTCTGCCTTTTCATGGTACCTGGGATAAGACTTGTGCGCTTGTCTTCTTGGAATGGTGGAGACGGGGGCTGGCGGGGGGAGGGGGGAGGGGGGGGGACGCTTGAACTAGTATAAACGACAGGTACAAGAACTGGAGAAATATGAGGGCCAGTTTGAAGGTAGACACTAAAAGTGATAAAGGGGGGATGGGGTCTAAATGCTATTACTGGAAGTAGGGAGATCAGGAGGTGGAGGAAGAGGAGACCTTACCTTACAGACCTTACAGTTCGTTCGGGTTGCCCCAGGTCCCTCAGTGTGAGGGCGCCTCTAATGTCTACCAGAGAGTTGCTAGTACATCTTCCGGTATATTTTGCATCTTCCAATCTTGGATGGTCTGGGATGCAGTTTAGATATTTGTCGAGCTTATTCTTAAACACATCTACGCTCACTCCTGATATATTCCTCAGATGAGCTGGCAACGCATTGAATAGACGCTGCATTATCGATGCTGGTGCGTAGTGGATTAATGTTCTGTGTGCTTTCCTTATTTTCCTGGTATAGTTTTGGGCACTATTAATCTACCTCTGCTTGCTCTTTCTGATATTTTTAGTTCCATGATATTTTCTGTTATTCCTTCTATCTGTTTCCATGCCTGAATTATCATGTAGCGTCTCTTCTCCTTTCTAGACTATATAAATTTTAAGGATTGTAGTCTTTCCCAGTAGTCTAGGTCCTTAACTTCTTCTATTCTAGCTGTAAAAAGGACCTTTGTACACTCTCTATTTGTGCAATATCCTTTTGATAGTGTAGGTACCATATCATATTGCAATATTCAAGTGGACTACGAACATATGTTTTATAAAGCATAATCATGTGTTCAGCTTTTCGTTGTTTTGACATGCCGTAACAACATTCCCATTTTTGCTTTACATTTTGTTTGCCAACAGAATGGCTATTTGATCATTGCATAACATGTTTCCTATTCATCATCACACCAAGGTCTTTAACTGCTTCCTTATTTGTGATTGTCTCATTATTAGGTCCCCCTATATGCATATAGCTTTCCTTCTCTGTCTCCATAATTTATTGATTCAAATTTATCAGAGTTAAATACCATCCTATTTACCTCTGCCCAAAACATATACTTTGTTAAGGTCTCTTTGTAGAGCGTTCCTATCTTCATCACAAGTAATTTTCTCTACTTATTCTTGTGTCATCAGCGAAACTACTCACTACCGAATCCTTAACATTACTGTCTATGTCTTCAATCATAATAACAAACAATATTGCAGCTAGCACCGTACCTTGTGGCACACCGGATATTACCTTGGTTTCATCCGATTTCTCATCGTTTGCAATAACTATCTGTTTTCTGTTGTGTAAAAATTCTTTTAACCATCTTCCTACTTTATCTACGATATTGTGTTTTCTAATTTTCTTTGCTAATATATTATGGTCTACTTTGTCAAAAGCTTTTGCAAAGTCTAGATAAACCACATCTGTTTCATTTCCGCTTTTCATATTTTTGAATATGTTCTCACGGTGGACTAACAGTTGGGTTTGTGTACTTTTTCCGGATACGAAACCGTGTTGTCCTATATTAAAACAAATTATTTTTTATTAATGTTTCTAACATTTTTCTTCCATTACCCTTTCATACACTTTCATAATATGTGATGTTAGACTCACAGGCCTATAGTTACTTGGCTCTAGTCTTGATCCACTTTGAAAGTAGGGGTGATATATGCTAATTTGTGGCTCATCATAAATCTTGCCTGTATCTACACTTTGTCTTAATAATATTGCAAGTGGCTTTGCGATAGAATGAACTACTTTCTTTAACAAAATAGCAGGGACTCCATCCGGCCCTGCAGCAGCTCCATTTTTAATTTCATTAATAGCCTGCACAATATCAGCTTCATTAATTTCTATGTCAGCTAAATATTCACTATTTTCGTCCCTTACTTCTATATCATTATCTTCATTATCTATTCTAGGGGTGAATTCTCTCTTATATTGTTCTGCCAGTATGTTGCAAATTTCCTTTTTTTCATTCGTTAATCTCCCTTCAATTCTCAGAGGGCCTATTTCTATTCTTCTTTTATTCATCTTCTTCGCATATGAGTATAATAGTTTGGGGTTTTGCTTGATATTTAATAGGGTTTTTTCTTCCAAGTCCCGTTTTTCATTTTCTTTTGATTGTATAATCTTTTGTTCTGCATTTTCTATCTTACTTTTTAGTTCTATAACTTTCCATGCATTTTTTTTTTTTTTTTGCAAGAGGAGGAGATACAGGACTGGTGAGGGGTACAATGCAAGAAAGATAATAAGCCTTGGGAAAAAGTACGTGAAAATGATCGAATAAAATTGCCTGCAGTCAAAAGATTACGTTAACTAACGTAATGATGATGAATACCTCACAGGCAAAGCCTTAATGAAAATGAGAGAGAGAGAGAGAGAGAGAGAGAGAGAGAGAGAGAGAGAGAGAGAGAGAGAGAGAGAGAGAGAGCCTAATATGATATAAAATAGTACGTTTAAGACCTTTCAAGGAATAAACTGAAACGGGACAGCAACACGAAATGGAACATCGACCAAGAAAAAAAAGGGGGGCAAGTGTGTGTAAGTGTGTGTGTGAGAGAGAGAGAGAGAGAGAGAGAGAGAGAGAGAGAGAGAGAGAGAGAGAGAGAGAGAGAGATCAATATCAAGGTTAATGGCGCTTCTTTATCAGAATTCCCAGGAAAGATCTTATGGCAATATCCTGGGGTCCATATTTCAAAACAAGACTTATAATCTCGGGCAATGGACATCTTTTTTATGCAATGTTCTAGGGTCACATTCACAAAGCCGCCTTCTACCCAGCTTATCAGGTGACAGGTGCTGTTTCATCCTCTGTGATTCTATCTTGCACATTGACTAGTTTCTGAAACTGATCGTATCTCAAAATAAAGTTTTCAAAAGGATCTTACAAAAAGCGACTCCTTAAAAGAAACATCACACGCCCTACGTATGGAGAGAAATAATCTCACCCCCAATAAACAAACAGCAAAGACCACCTGAAAATCTGAAGTTCATACACATACACACGCCAAAACAGAATTTTCGATTCTTTTTAGCATCCCATTTCCCTGTTTATAACTAAAACTTAGGGTTAAGAACGTCATTTCTACTGCATGAGCATACACTGAAGAAAAACGCGATTTGAGTAGTTAGTAACACAGAAAAAGATAATGGATGTTTATACACAAAATCTCAGACGTCGTACAAACTGGTATATATTATCATTACTGCATGCTTATACACCAACATCGGAAGGATGATCAAAGAAAACGACAATCTAAGAGCACAGCTGAGACGGGTAAAAGAAAATTTGAGAATGGCAGCCATATCATTTGCATTTTGAAGAACGAATTATAAATGCAAGTAATCAAAAGATACAAGTTTTGACCTTTCCATGACCTAAAAACTGACTATCCTTGAAAATGTGAATCCAATACCTCATGCAGAGCAACTTTCATGCGTCACTGAAAAGACGAGTTTAAAGGAAGGCCAAAAAATTGGCCTGAAGTTACAAGTGCTGCTGTCCATAAACACTCCAAGCCTCCACCGAAAAGAAAGACTCAAGTGTATAAGCAAAGTGTAACAGACAACTAACAAGTAAAGAATGAGCCGAAGTTTCTTCGGCGCAACCGAGTTTTCTGTACAGTGTATAATGTACGTGCCGTGGCCCATGAAGCTTTCAGCCACAGCCCGGTGGAGGCCTGTCCTATAGTAATGCCAGACACACGATCATGGAATAAGATAAAAACTACTAAGGCTAAAGGGCTGCAATTAGGTATGTTTGATGACTGGAGGGTGGATGATCAACATAACAATTTGCAGCCCTCTAGCCTCAGTAGTTTTAAGATCTGAGGGCGGACAAAAAAGTGGGGACAGACAGACAAAGCCGTTACAATAGTTTTCTTTTACAGAAAACTAAAAGGGAAATGAAATGTAAAACAGTGCAGCAAGTGCACAGAATAAAGAATTTATGGCCCAATCCTGAATAAGAGAACTGTGGTTTTATGGTCACCAGCCATTGTTACACAAATGAGTTTGAACGGTTTCCCACTGCCACACCACTCTTCAAAACTGAGCTCTTTCTAACAGGGTCATCTGTGGGGACAGGGTGGATGCTGAGCGGTCAAAGACAGAAATGCTTCTGCACTGGTCTCAAAGAAGACTTTGAGCTACAGCCAACTTTTATGACCAAATATCAAAATATAAAATTCATCCAGCTGAGATAGTAAAAGAGCAGCGGATTATGTAGGTCACTAGGAACAGTAAAAGGAACGAAAGTGGTTGCAGCTAGGGGCCGAAGGAGCGCTGTAAAGAACCTTAAATAATCCCTGCAGTGCTCCGCATGAGGTCTTTATCTCGTGTAGTCTCTTCTAACAACAAATGCGCTAAAACTTATTTCCAATTTAAACTTAAAACACTGCAGTAGGTCAGTCCGTACAAAGTACATAAAACTTCATTTTCTACGAAACCTCCATCCTTAATCGGATGCACTAAACCTAAAACAAGATGACCACGAACTGATGATGAGGAATATAAAAGACACAATGGCCTCAATCCTGTTTTCAAACTGACTGACCTGAGTCATGGGTCATTTATGCAGGAGCATGACGATCAACTGAAATAACTGCATCTATAAAAAGAAAAACAGTTCGACCCAGAAAACGCTGGGTATCAGCCGCTATTGTTTCGTTCCAGTACCAGTTCAAGGCAATGTACATGCTATATTGAATGACAATGACGAGGAATAAACAGGGTAAGGTAGTGCGTAAAATGACTAGGTGATTTCTAAAATCTGACCCTAAAGTCTCCTGCTTTTTCCTTAAGGTATATCTGCTCATATCAACGGATGGTGGGATCAACATCCTGTGACTTCTCTGGCACAAGACCGAGAGGAAAAAAAAAAAAAAAAAAAAAAAAAAAACCGAACCGACCGACATATTCGCTAATCTAATTATTGTCTTCCGTTTTTCATATCAATATGTCGAAAACTTCATTTCCCAATTCTGCAAGTGTTGTACGAATCGAATAATCCCGTCCCACTATTCCAGATTTTCTAATTCTGTTTCTATTTTAGCTTCCTACTCGAAGTCGTCAACAAGACTTAAGAGCAAACTTGATTGCGCATTACATATTCCTATGTTCATTGTAAAATTCTGAGCATAACTAATCAATAAAAGCTAAAAATCTTTGAAAAACTTAAATAAAAAAGTATGCAAACATCAAAATGTAGTGTCAACTTATCTACATATTTTAGATTTCCCGATATTATGACTATGCGATACCATCATGAAGCATAAGACACTATATCCCTTAAAATACTTGTCAGTTCAGTGCTACCTCCAATTCTTCAAGAACTTGAGATACAGACATTTACTATTACTTCAGCGATGTACCAACCAATTTAAACTACATGGATAGGCTAAAAGTATCCTTAAAAATGACAAAGACTTTCTGAGTAAAACAAATGACACACATGAAGAAATGCATAACAACTGTTATACAAAACATGGACATGTACTATGTAAGGTAACGTATAAAAATATGAAATATTAAACACTGAAGAGCAAAATAATAAGACATGCAAAAATTTTAAGATGATCTTATTGAACAGCTTTTAACTCAAATTCTTACTGCAACATCCTTTCAATCTTGAGACAACTGTAAAAAAAAAATAAACTATACTAAAGAAGTTCCGAAACCTTCCATGATTTTAAGCAAGCAGTTTCTAGGCCGTTTTCTACCTGAGTACTTATTTCTTTCCTCACAGTTTCTCTCTAACATGTGGGTAGGTTATCTGGCAACTAGAGCATACCAATGTGCTACTGTGTCTTTTCTGTTTCAGCTTCCTAGAGGATGAAATATATGACCCATAACAAAAAAAATTAATACAAAAATTTATTACATATTTCAGAGACAAACCAGTACCAAACTGATTTTATGACGTACTTAAGTGAAGCCCGCCTTAGCTATAAATCTCCAGAAAGAGACGTAAACAGACACAGAAATTAAGATATTCCGATGCCACAAATCACTTAATGATAACCTAACAGTAAAGGGCAAAGAACTGGACCACTTAACTTCAACAAGGTGATAAAGATCAGGAAAAGAAGATCAATACTAAACGCTTCGAGGAAGGCCCTGGAAAGGACTTCCAAACAGAATGTGACTTGACAGACATCAAAAAGCCAGGGCACAGTGGCGAGCCAAGGTGAGCTAATGAGACGTTGCCTGTGTGTGTTACACTGAAAGATGGAAGGGTATCTGGTTGTCGAGAGAGAGCTACGACTCCAGATTGGCACTTTCGCCTCTTTTATGGGACTCTTCTCCTGGAAAAGCGACCCGTTCTCCAGAAGCGATTAGGTTCAGAGGACGAGAGAAAATGGTGACTCATTAGATTGCAAATGGTTCTAAAAGGTAAAAGAAAGGAAAGGAAAATGAATATCGTCGGTCTCCTACCTCGCTCGTCTTCTTTTTCTTAAACCCGCCCAGTTTGACCTTGCTATGGAGGGTGAAAATAAGTAAGAAATTCATGAGTTAGCTCTAAAAAGTGTCAAGAGGCACTTTACAGCGTTGGGCGACATTCCAGTCACTGCCGGTTTTTATTTTATAAGAAGTTTACAGCTAGTAAGATGACCATAAAGTTCTCTACCTGCTTTTTATATTACTTTGTAACTTTTTACATAAATATGCGAGCACGCAAGATGATTCGCAACTCTATCTTCTCATTTCAGTGTCATAAATCTTGGACATTACTCAATTCTTTTACCCAAACTGGCGCAATACCACAATCTTGTCCAGGAAAAAGAACAAGGAAATTATCTATCTATATATATGTACATATATACACAATACATATATATATACATATATTATACATAATATAATGTGTATACATATATACACAATACATATATGTATATATATATATATATATATATATATATATATATATATATACATATATGTGTATATATATACTATATATATAATGTGTGTATATATATATATATATATATATATATATATATATATATATATATATATATATATATATATGAATAACTTGATCACGAAGTATATAAAACGTGATGCTATGTATAAATAAAGGTTTTTTTGCCACGAAGGAAAAAATGAAAAGCGAGTTAGCCGAGTACTTTCGGTCCTATTCGGACCCTTTACTGAGGACCGAAAGTACTCGGCTAACTCGCTTTTTCATTTTTTCCTTCGTGGCAAAAAAACCTTTATATATATATATATATATATAATATATATATATATATATATATATATATATATATATATATATATATATATATATATATATCCAACACAACATAGGGATCATTTGAAAATGGTATATACATAGTACATGTCAAAGCACTAGAGCATCTCAATACTAGATGAGCGTGAGAACCTCCGACATTTCAACCAAACAAGAAACAGACGAAGAAATCTCTCACATAAGATATTCTGTTCAACGTCTTCCATTTGCATCTCTAATAATCCAGAAAATATGACCTGTCAAACAGACAAGAAAAAGGGAGTATATCACTAGACATGCAATTAGAGAGAGAGAGAGTTATCTTCATAAAAATATTCGACTACTTTATCCAGACAAGAAATGTTTTATATGTATATACATACTATGTATGTTATATAAGAGTGAAATTTATTCTTTTTATTGCAAGCTAAACAGAAAAATACACTCCGAGTCATTTTCGACTTCGTAAGAATATTAGAAAGAGTGTTGAAAAAATGTAAAGATAGAGAGCAAGGCCCCTTCTTTCTTCCTTCTCCTTCATTTCACTTTTACTCTGTTAGAAGAAGGCATAAGGAGGTCCGTCCCTTTGACCTTATCTCTTGAAGTACAAAAGATTTTGAAAATCTTAAAATAAATTCTTCCCGATAGCATTGAGTTCTTTCCTTCCACCACCTCTAAAACCGACGTGTCCGGTCAGCACTCAAGAGTAAGGGAGCCAAGTCCCTTACTTCTGGAACAGACAGAAAACTCTTGAACCGAGAAAAAATACCCACTGACTATCACATGAAAGTGGTCAAGTCCACAGGCTTATAATCATGAAAAAAACTACAGCAAGTGCTACACTTGGTCTAGAGCAGGGATCGCCTACCTGCGGCTTTTTCAAGACAATTGTGCGGCTCCAAACTTGGAACAAATATTCCAAATCCTTTTGCTATGTGAATATAATTAAATAATTTCCTTTATAATAATGTACTTGCCCCTTCAATTACAAGGTATGATCTTATAACTTCTATGAATACAAAGTAGCCATGTTTCTTCTGCATTTTGTGGTCGCCATAATTATCTTTCATACTGCCTGTAATAAATGTAACAAAGACTTGTTTCATTTTTCTTATGAGTGTTGGCATTTACATGAGAAGATAATGCATGAAAGTATATATCTACTTTACTTAGTGAATGTAAGTATAATAAATAATATCACTACAATTATGTTTTTTAAGCAGGCTTATTGAAGTATATTCTGTTATTTCGGAAATACTGCAGATTTTCATTTTAGATCTTAGGAGACCTTTTTGTCATTGCAGCTCTGACAGTACTACATTTTTATGGATCTCTAAATAAATGGCTCTTCTGACTTCAAAGGTTGGTGACCCTTGGTCTAGAGGCTACTATTATTCATTACAAGAAAATACAGATAGATTTACTAAATTGCATCATATCACATTTTCCCTTATTTTCCCTGAAGTCCCATGGTCATCCTTAGGAACAAGAGGAGGAGAAACTATAGTTTTCATTATTATTATTCCAAGAAAACTCATATTCGCATAAGTTAATAAAATGCGAAAGTCAATCCACAGTAGTATGCCTGTTCGATTTTGTTATCTAAAATATATACAGCAAAAAGGTTTCGATGACCTGCACGGCCTTCCTTGTCAATCTGGCTAGAATTACAAAAGGTTGACTATTTAAAAACTTCTTTTTTTACTTATGTTTATAAATAGTTTGTTGTTTGAAGATGGTTAGTTGTCTTTTCATGTTATATACCTTTATTCTCAACCGGCAAACCAGCAAATCGCCTAAATCTTCTAAGTGGCGGTTCGGTTCTTCAATCCGTTTTTATGTAGTCAACTTCTTGTCATTCTAGTCTGATTGACAAGGAGGACCGTGCAGGTCATCGAAAGCTTTCTGCCATACATATTTTAAATAAAATCAAACAGGCATACTACTGTGGATTTACTTTCCTATTATTATTATTATTACTATTATTATTATCATTACTATTCAGAAGATGAAACATTTTCATATGGAGCAAGCCCACAGGGGCCACTGATTTGAAGTTCAAGCTTCCAAAGAATATGCTGTTCATTAGGAAGACGTAAAAGGAGGTAGGGAAATACAGAAACAAGAGATCCCACTGATTAAAAAAGAAAAAAAAATAAATTAATGAATTAACAAATAAATAATACATTAAAATGCAATGAGAATAGCATTAAGGTAGAACTGTATTGCACCTTCGCTTGAACTTCCGAAGTTCCAATTGGGCGAGGCTGTTGCAACCCAACGGTGTGAGGACTAAAGGACCTCTGGAACTGAGTAGTTCGACAGCGAGGCACATTTACTGCATATCGGTCCTGTTGTTCAGTGAATCTGGTTGCTCTCGGCAGATAAAGGGGATCAGGGACCAACTGCGAATGCGAAAGATCTCTGTTGAAATAGAACTTATGAAAAAGTAACAAACAAGAGACCATCTGTCGATGATCCAAGTCATAGCAGCTATTAAAGATGCCAAGGATTAAAATATACTGACAAGGTATGAAACGCCTACTATTTACTGCTGATGCAATACTTAGCAAGAGATTTTTTTATCATGGTTTTCTCTCAAATTTATTAATGATAATAAAATTTCTTTAGTATGGAGAAGTTTAGATCGAGTACCGCAGGTGAGACCTCTCCTTGACGAAAGAGAGAAAAATGTGCCGAGCTCCCAAGAGAGAAAAAGTTCAGTATTAACGACAGCATTATGTCTTTTTGAAAAAGCTGAATATAAAGCAACATATTCCAAAGAAATCAAATCCTGATAGGGTGAAAATTTTTGTGTGAGCATCGACAAGTCTTGTTTCAGACTTCGAGATTTTTCAAGGGAAAGAAGCGCTGATTTCTCTGTTTGACTAACTTAATGTTATACTTAATAGGCTAATATCACTGGGAGAAGACACCCTCGACTTTGGGCCGCTTGGCGTGTCGAGGGGCTGTTGAGCTCCTGGAATTCGTTCCCAAGTTTGAGTCCTAGAGCCCTTTATATATGTATTGTTACTTAATAATATCGATTATAGTTTTGTAAAAATTTCCATTTTTGGTAAAATTTATTTGACCTGATAACTAGGAAAAGGTTTATATTTGACGCTAATAGTGGGAGCTATGGTAGGATCATCAACTACCTGATAATGTCTGGACCTGAGGGATATCACTAGGATTATTCACATTGGTCCCTCAAGGGTGGAACTATTCTGCAGAGCTGGGCCATGTATTCCAGGGGTGGTCTGGTTCTGGGGATAAAATTTGACAAGGGTGGAGATCATTGTATTATTGCCAACAAGCAGGTTTGGCTTATATGTGAGCCACCGTAATTGCGTTCGTGCCATTCCCTGTGGGGTGAAGTAGGGAGTGGACATTTGGGAGTCAGCTCTTACTGGCTCCATTGGCAGAGGAATAAACTCCATGAAAGGCCGATGATATCTTTTTAAGACACTCAAGGATTTCTTTCATCACTTCGACCCTTTGATACCCTTTGGCACACATGATGAAATGTGGCAAGAACGTTAATGGCAATTCCCCTCAAACACTATGAATAACAGTAAAAGTAAAGGAGGAAATTCCCATGTAAGTGAAGTTATGACGTTACCAATAACATTTCTGGTAAAAATATTAATAATGAACCAGATGTAATAAATCCCAGAATATGGCTAACACTGAAAAACTAAAGATTCATCAAGTTATGGAAATTCATTTACAAACTGATTATGAGATGCTGTGTGAGACACCTGAACAATACGGGATAATTGTCGAAATAGGGATGAATCTTGGTATCTATAACAAAAAGTGGAGAGTTTGAATATTATTTAGCAATATTGAGGAAGCTTTTAAGGGAAGTTGCAATATTAGTAATAGCAAAATTCATAATATAAACATTACAGGCACTCTCTGTGAAACTATTACTAATGGCTTGGATGTTTATCGACCTACAAACTGGACTAAGAAAATAAATATCTAGCAAACAGATATACTCTTACTGAGAAAGCCCAAACCTCCAATGTGGCATACTGCCACCCCCAGAAAAGATTATGGTAATTACTCTAAAATTAGCACTCCTTCAAGAAAATGTTGGAGCAGTTAGGTCTGGTGATATTTCCCGTTTTGGACGAAATAGTGTCCTCCATGCAGTCTCCAACACAGTCCTATATGCTTTGCATTTTAAAAACAACCAGCATTGAAATGGTGATTGATGTCAAACCCCATTGAAATTTAGTCATGGTATTGGCATACTCATCAACAGAGATCTGTATGATTTCACAGAGGGGGAGATATCAAGCATGTGTCCAGCAAAAGTGTGGAAGTTACCCCCAGAGTTCCTACTGTCAAGCCATTAAAACAGTGGCCACTACAGTGTTACAATTGCTTCAAGCATGGACACCCCTCACGAATTTGCAAAAATTTAAAAATATGTGGTACTTGCTCTATGTCTGAACATGGAGAGTGCACATTTGAAGCCAGGTACATCAGCCACAGAATGAATCATAAATCTAATGACAAGAATTGTCAACAATATGGATGGATGGATTATGGAAGTTAGGGTATATTCCAAACGCTGGGACCAGTAAAGGTCATTCAGCGCTGCAGTGGTATGTCATAGAATGAAATGGACTAAACAAATGAATACGTGAATCAATTAAAATCTTTCATACAACTGATCAATTAAAACTGCAATTATAAATATTTAATGATACACAACAATTTAAATTAAGATCATCTAATGTTACACAGCAATTAAAACTAAGACATTCACTCTCACTCAAAACCATTTACAACATATTTAATAAAAATCACAGTTGAAATTATAATTTAAAAACCGACATGCATACATTCATTTAACACCATTTACACCTTAATTAAAAATAATAAATAAAAAATATAAAAAATTAAGTACTTAAAATGATAACTTTGAACAAAATCAATAAAACAAAATATAATTAATAAGTTAAAATTTACCATGCTACTAAATTTCATAAAATATATTACTTTTTAAAAGCTCACTGATGCAGGAACATCTGCTCTGTCATATAAAATATCGGCAAGAGATTTTCTATCAAGGTGGAATCTCTGACTCTGTTCTCTATAGTTTACACAATGCACCAGGATGTGCTCCACTGATAAGGTTGCATCACACCTAACACCCACTGGTGCACTGCCACCTTCTAAAATAACCTTATGGGTTATTCGAGTGTGACCAATGCGAAGTCGCCCCAAAATTATTTCTTTTCTCCTCTCTTTTTGGAAAGAGGAGGGTCATTTTTCTATGCTTTTCCTTATCTTCTTATATTTCTTATAGTTGGCTAAGAGAGGGGAGGACCATCTCTCTTGCCACTTCCTCAAGATGTACGACTTGATGGGTCTCTTCATATCAACAAGTGGCATTTTGGTTATCTGATACAAATTACTCACAGCCGCTTCCTTTGCATATCTGTCTACCTCTTCATTCCCGCGAATTTCGACATGAGCTGGGATCCAGCAGAAACAAACTGATTTCTTGAGAAATGAAATACAAAAGAGCCACTCCTGGGCTTTTTGTACCAGAGGATGAATTGTATACAACTACTTTAATGAATCTAATGCACTTCTTGAGTCACTATATATTACAAAATTTTTCTTATTCGAGTTATAAATAATTTCTAAAGCTTTAACTATAGTTGACAACTCTGCAGTGGAAGCCGACTCCGGCAATTTTGCCTCATAAATTTCATTCCCATGCACAACTGCACACACAATTCCGCTATCAGATTTTGATCCATCAGTGTAAATCTTCACTTGCCCATCATGTTGACTGTCGTGCTCTAAAAAAATTAGTTCTTATCTCTTCCTCAGACTGTTGCTTTTTGTTTATTTTCTTAGAGCATAATGAAATCTTGGGAATAAGCCATGGGGTACAGAGGATGGTTTTACTTCCTCAACTATTTGGCGCTGAATTACCATGTCATTCAAACATTCCAACTGTCTTACTTTCTCGAGAGCTTTTAAGTCGCATGGTGTACCACAACCCAAGCTCTTCTCTTCGCAGATCTAAAGGAAGTTCATGAGAGTCAATGTAGATACTATCAACAGATGTCCTGGAAGCACCTGTACATATTCTTAACTCCATATTATGAACTATGTCCAATTCTTTTAACCTGGACTTGCTGGCAGATGAATATACCCGACAGCCATGGTCCACTTTTGATTTACATAAGGAGTCATACAACTTCAGTAAACTTTTCTTATCAGCTCCCCAGTCGAATCCCGATACCACCTTTAAAATATTAAGGGATTTTTTTAACCTTTGTTTTTAAGAGTCAATGTGACTGTTCCAAGTCAAATTGCTGTCAAATATCATGCCCAAAAACTTGACTTCTTTCTTGTAAGGGATAAGACAATCCTTCAGTTTCTAATTAGGAATAGTTTCATTGCAGGTACATCTGGTGAACCGAATAGCTATAATTTTAGATGAAGAAAACCGGAAACTATGTTCATCAGCCTATTTACTGATGACGCTTATTGTCTTTTGCAGGTAGTTACAAGCTGATACAGCGTCGTATGTGGTGACGTAGATAGCGAGGTCATCCACATACAGTGAAGCCCTAATATTATCAATAGCAATGGCAAAGCAGGTAACACTCAATATGCTGCCTTGTGGGACACCTTCCATCTCATAAGAAGAAGAAAAGTCATTCCCAACTCTTACTCTAATATATCTGTCACTTAAAAATGAGTTGATAAAGTTTAACATATTGGCCCCGATTCCAATTTCATTGAGCCGTTTAACAATGCCAAATTGCCATGTTGTATGATAGGCCTTCTCCAGATAAAAAAAAAAAAAAACAAAAAAAAAAAAAAAAAAAAAAAAAAAAAAAAAAAAAACAACAACAACAACAACAACTCCTATTGTCTGGCATTGATTGGAAAATCCCTGCAGAATCTGATTTGATAATCTCAGTAAAGGGTCCAATGCAGAACGAATCTTCCTAAAGCCGAACTGAACAGAAGGTAACAATCTGTTTTTCTCTAAGTGTCGCATTAGACGAGAGTTCACCATCTTCTCAAACAATTTACAGACACAACTCGTTACTGAAATTGGCCTGTAATCAGTGGGCTGATATGGATCTTTGTTTGGCTTCATGACTGGAACTACTATGGCTATCTTCCAAGATGTGGGAATGATGCCTGTTTCCCGGACATTATAGAGTATTTTCATGAGATATATTTTGGCATGTTCTGGAAGACGTTTAATCATGTTGTATGTAATGTTATCTGCACCAGGGGCTGTTGACTCACAAGATGAGAGAGCTTCTTGTAGTTCCCTTAGTGAGAACTTAGCATTATATACTTCACTGTTTTGCGAGTTAAATCTAATTGACACCTTAGCATTTCGAATCTTATTGAACTGTGGTATATAGTTTTTGGAACGTAATATGTTTGGAAAATGCTCTCCAAATTTATCTGCCACATCAACTGGTTTTGAAATAAGGACATCATTACAGTAGGAGCAGGTGATTAAACAAATTTCCCACTTTTTTCCATACTAATCTTTGTGGAGTTTTGGAATTAATACCATTAATATAGTGAAGCCAAGATTCCTTTTAGGCTTTTCTAATATATTTTCGTTGTTTGGCTAAGGCCCGTTGGTATATAGTTTTAGTTGTTCCAGAGGGTTTTGCCTTAAATTGTCTATAGCATTTTCTCACTATTCTTCGCAGTCTGCCACAGGTTTGGTCCCACCAGGGAACTGCAGGCCTGCTTGGTTTACCCTTTGTCTTTGGGATATATTTCTCAGCATTATCCAATGTAGCTGAGGTCCAGTAATCATATGCATCTCAGTGTGACTCATACGACTCTCCTTCCTGATATAATTGAGAGCTTCTTTCATACTTCACTCAATCCGCTTCATTCTCCTTCCATTTTATAGGGGAAGTGATCACTTCCGTACAAAAATTTATCTACAGACCAGTAAAAGTCGAAGTGAACTGCAAGCAATAAAATCACCGATGGTTCTACCTACGGCATCCAAGGTATCACCTCCCCATACACTATTTGCTTGTTTTTATGGTGTTTTTACGTTGCAACGGGACCAACGGCTTTACGTGACTTCCGAACCACGTCGAGAGTGAATTTCTATCACCAGAAATACACATCTCTCACTCCTCAATGGTCCCCATACACTATTATGGGCATTAGAATCTCCCAGTAGTAAGAATGAGGAGGTAGTTGATAGCTAGCGCCTGAATATCATTCAAAGTAATCTGACCTAGGTGGGAGGTAAATATAGTAAATAGTAATCTCTTTCAAAGTATGCTCGAATGGCCACTGCTTGTAGGTTTGTGTTCAAAGGAACACTTGCAAGTTTCACAGACTTTTTAACAATAATTGCAACCCTCCATGAGCTCGATCATCATCTCTGGGGTTCATCACGTACATTTTATAGTTCAGTCCTGGATTGTATATGAGTTGCCTAACTTAGTTTCTTGGAGGCAAACTACATCTGGATCATGATGGTTCAATAATAATTTTAAACTCTTCAGACCGATTTCCTAAAGGCCTTTGCAATTCAATTGCAAAATAAAAATTGGAATTTCAAACCTTGTATTCTTTGCCCAGCCAAGTCATTTTTTGGCCGGGTTTTTTGAAGTAATACAGCCTGAATTGATCTGAGATTTGGAATGTTTCATTATGTCTGGTGCCTGGGGAAGACTTTTATTTTATAGAATTAAAAATTTTTGAAACATTTTTCCTGCACCTCCTGTTGGTTCCGTTTGAGACCTAGTTTAATCGGAACTTTTAATTCGTATTTAAAGAATCAGTATGTTTTCCCTTTCCTTCAAAGGTTGCTGTTTCTGGATCATGATGGTTCAATAATAATTTTAACTCTTCAGACCGATTCCTAAGGCCTTTGCAATTCAATTGCAAGATAATAAACTGGAATTTTAACTGTGATTCTTGTGCCCAGCCAAGTCATTTTTTGGCTGGGTTTTTGAAGTAATACAGCTGAATGATCTGAGATATGAAAGTTTCATATGTCTGGTGCCTGGGAGACTTTTATTTTTATTAGATAATAGAAAGTTTGAACATTTTTCCTGCACATCCTGTTGGTTCAGTTTGAGACTAGATTTATCTGAACTTTTAATCGTATTTAAAGAATCAGTATGTTTTCCCTTTACTTCAGAAGTAGCTGTTTCTGAATATGATTGAGGGGATTGGGAGAGATCGGTCATACTTAAATCTGAGCAGACGGAGACATTTTTTCCAATAGCTGAGGTTGATAATGGCTTAAAGGGGTCATCTAGTACATTGAATCTGTTAGAAATTTGTGGTGTGTTTTTAAACTCTATAGAAGAGGATGTTCTACCCTTTTTTTGGCTTCGGTGGCGACTAAAAACTGTCATAAGATATATTAAGATTTCCTTTAGATATTGTTTTCTCTTTGGGCTTAGCAGTTGAGCTCAACTCTGAAACAGCATTTGCTTTCAAATCAGGTAGTGATTCATCAATCACAGTTCGAAGTTCATTACGTACTAGAGAAACTGAAATATCCTGAGAAGGTATGTTATGGTGTGTTATCTTTAATGATGGGTTTAGCAGGCAGATGAAATACATTATTTCCCTTAACAGTGGAAGCAAATGAGGATCCAGCATTTTTGTAAGCCCTGAGAACCAAGCATCTGGCTTCTCCTATGCGATAGTGTTAACAACTTCCTGTTGGAAAATATATTGTGGACAGCCCCTCCAATTGGGAGAATCATTGCCAGCACAGTGGAGACAATATTCATCAGCCTTGCAGTTATCCTTTACATGTCCACCGGAGCATACAAAACACTTTCCTGGTTTTGTACAAGAGCTTGATGCATGGCTATATTCGAAGCATTTATAACACTAGGTTGGCCGATAGAGTGGTCTATATCAATAAATTCCGATAAGTAAGAGCAAGTGAAAGTCAATTTAATGGTATGCTGAGTCCCTTTCAATTTTCTTACTTTAATGACATATGCAGGACACATATTTAATATTTCCTCCTCTTCAAATTCATATAGATCTCTGCTATATACTATACCCCATTTAATGCTAAATGATCGATGAGGGGATACAACTAAAATATTTCAGTCTTCAGTTGGTTGCTACTTTAAAAATGAATGGTCAGTACATGACAAGTGGATTCAAAATGAATAATGCACTTGCTGAATATTTTTTCAACATATCATGTAAATCTGAAGTTGCTCTAGGACACCAATTTTACAGCAAAAAGAGAGGAATTTTACAATTTTCCCTTTCCTGAAAGAGAATTTACCTCAGCTTCGGAGACTTGTAATGATACAACCAAAGCCCTGACAAGATTCCATATGCAATGATAAATCATGCACCTGTAACACTTAAGTTAATATTAAGTATAATTAACACAACACAGTGCGATGCCAGCTACCCTACAATTTAGGAATTATTTTTTCTTAGCTTTTTTTGAAACCTGGAAGATACATTTTTAGCAACAAATTACTGATCTGACATGTTTATGTAAAATCATGGAGAAGATGGTAAACACAAAACTGGTATGGTATTCAGAGAAGGGAGGTATTTTACAAACCTATCAAGTGTAGTTTCCAAAGAATGTATTAAAACCGTGATCAGTCTTGAGTCCTCCATTGTAAAACTTTGCATGCAAAGAGCATCATGAGACTGCATTTTTTGCTCCGAAAAGGCAAATGACACTACTTGGAGGTATGGTATACTTACAACTATACACGAATTGGGTTTGATGCAGGAATTGCCCTTATTCATCCAGGTATTTTTGGCACATAGATTTTTCCAAGTCAGAGTTGGTGATACCCTTTAGGAAAATTCCAGGTTGTGTGCTGAGTGTGACATTTTTTGCCTTAGCCATGAATGGGATACCCTCTGTTATTCCCCATAACATTTTATCCACACTTTTTGTAGATGACCTGGGAAAGAAATGGCAATGGTTGCAAGGAAGCTTCAACTGGTAGTGGGTAAAATTATGCACTGGGAAGAACTGAATGGTCTTAAATTTTACTCGAGTAAAACAGATTCAGTGCATTTTTGTCATATTTGTGGAATACACCTAGGCCCAGATATATACGTACATCAGAGGCCAGCAAATCCCATGTGTAGAAGTAAACTATTTCTTAGGATTAACTTTTGACCATAGGATGACATGGATTCCTCATTTGAAAGACCTAAAAGTTAGGCGTCTGGATGCCACGAATATACACTAAATTCACTGGCACACACTTCATGGGGAGTTGATCACAATAAGCTCTTAAAATTATATAAAACCCTCATCTTTTCAAAACTGAATAATGGATGTGAAATGTATTCATCAGCCACACCAAGTCATTGAAAGATTTTAGACAGTACATCATGCGGAAATAACATTGGCCACAGGCGGTTTTAGTATTTCAGCTATTCCAAGCCTTCTAGTAGATGCTGGCAAACTATCTCTAAACATGCATCATCTGTATTCTATTGCACGATGTTGGTACAGATTACAAACTCTGTAACTCGATAACCTTACAGACTGGTAACAGCAAAAAGCATTTTAGGTACAATGAGTCACTCCATAGATCTCCACAAGCTTATAGATACAGGGTAAAACAGATATCTGAATAATCTTCACATTCCCAAGGAAATATAGGCTCCTACACGATGACCTCTTACCAAATATCACATCACCTGTTAGAGGTATGTGGCAGGAACGTTGGAATACATCTAGGAAAACTAATTGAAAGAAATTACGAATGTCACATTTCCTTGTAAGTAAAGCAAATTGCCCAGAAAAGGCGAAACTGCACTCTGCTGCCTAAGGACAGGTCTGCAAAAGCTATTGATTTAATATTTACATACATAATCTAGTCATCATATCCCAAGGTTTTATATAAAATTTCGTCGTTCTCAACAAATGATGCCCGGATTCAATGACCTTAGTTGTCTCAATGCCGGAGAACATTAATCAATCTATCATTTGGCTGTATTCCGATTTCTTCCTAATGCAGAAGCTGCAACAAGTTTATTCTTTAATAGGTGATTCACCTCTTCACTACTTTTGGGAGATTTGTATGATAGACTTCTGAGGGGGCACAGGCACAATAAGGAAAAATGTTGCCAAAGTAGTCAAACTTTAAATATGAAGCAAAGTTAAAGTGAGAGGAGAGAACCATCAGATTCACAGGTCAGAAATGACAAGAATGTTGCTGTTATTTCTACTTTATTTTAGCAATAACAGCATCTTATGGCAATGCAAAGACCCTGGTTAGGGTTGATTGACGCGGTCATAGGTTATTACAGAAGTAGCTCTATATATATATATATATATATATATATAATATATATATATATATATATATATATATATATATATATATATATATATATATATATATAGAGGCGCTCTTGGGTTAATGCATGTATATATATATATATATATATATATATATATATATATATATATATATATATATATATATATATATGTATATGTATATATATATATATATATTATATATATATATATATATGTTATGTATATATATATATATATTATATATATATATATATATATATATATATATATATATATATCAACCGACTTTGTTCTGTTTACCTTTAGGTGTCGTGGAGATAATTAAAAAAATTTCGTTAGTTTCCCCCTTTAGTTGATGAGACACTATGCTGTCTT
>NC_087203.1:12674127-12694127 GCF_015104395.2 Macrobrachium nipponense
ACACATATATATATATATATATATATATATATACTATAGTATATATATATATATATATATATATAGAGAGAGAGAGAGAGAGAGAGAGAGAGAGAGAGAGAGACGAGAGAGAGAGAGAGAGAGAAGAGAGAATATGCAAGTACTCGTATGCATAGCTGCCTTAAAAATGTATCGTAGAAGAGCAAATGTGGAAACAACTCACCGAACTGGAGCAAACAGATACTGTCGGTGGAAAGTGCGTTACATTTGTGGAAAAAATATATTTGTGAGGATAATAAAAATTTAATTATGCCTGATGCGTGGCCATGATAGGTCTAGGAGAAAATAACACCAAACAACGAACCCTTTGACCTGAAATTAAACATTGTTACAATGAACAACTGTCAAGTCAGAGTGAATGGTGTTCTACGGGAATTAGGACTTGTCAGGTTCGCCCGGTTCGATTGTTAACCCCACCTCGCCCCTACATCCATCCCGCACCGGGAGCAAAACATTGCTTTTGTTTACGTAAAAGTGCACTTTGCTATATTTACATATGAATCTTCAATCGTAGCGGAGTGAATTTCGTTCGAATTTCTAAATTCATTCTTGATCCCGATGACGCCTCCTAAATACCAGGTGTGTCGGTTTTATGCTGTATTCCCTCATACTTATTGATCACCTTTTCCTATAACGTGTCTTTATTTGTAGGCTGATTTCCCTTTGAAGCCCCTCGAGTTCATTGTCTTGATTCTGTCCACAAGGGTCTTCAGCTGAAGATTTAAAGAAAAAGAAAAAAAGAAGGAAGGATCGTCTCCCATTTAGCGTTCCCCGGCTTCATCGGCCAATGACCCTCCCCTAGAGCAAAACAATACCTCTATTTACAAATAAGCGCACGTGCTTATATTTACCAAGGTCTATTTACATTTGGTCCTCTTAGTCATAGCATGGCGAAATCTCATACGCCTTCCATTTCCTGGAATGGTCGTTTTCCTTTCATTCAAGTTATAAATAGAATTCTCTCTCTCTCTCTCTCTCTCTCTCTCTCTCTCTCTCTCTCTCTCTCTCTCGTCTTAAATACCCACTCTATGATTGTGTATAAATTTCACCACCCGGCTCTCTCTCTCTCTCTCTCTCTCTCTCTCTCTCTCTCTCTCTCTCTCTCTGCAATATCCGCTTACTACACGAATTAATCGTAATTGACGAGTCGTCGCAGCATCATGCATAAGATAACTGTGACGTTGCTCTTGCCTCATGTGCGGTGATGTTAACGAGTAATGAATGAACAATGACTACATTATTAATCCATGAGTAATGATGAGTCATTGAGAAATTCATTAAGATTAGGCATTTCTGTCTTTACGAACGAAAATGAGAAATCATTAGGCGAACAGAATAAAATCTTTCACTTACCTTTTTGTTGTCGAAGTATTGGTATACACAAGAATGGTAATGTCTTTGAGAGAGAGAGAGAGAGAGAGAGAGAGAGAGAGAGAGAGAGAGAGAGAGAGAAAATTACTGTCTTAACAAAAAATAAAAAAGGTGAAAGTTTCTTTAAAATTTCAAGTGTAGAAATACAATCAAGGTTTGAATTAACTGACAGATACAGAGGTAGATAAACAGACAAATAACTGTTGCCCGCTGTTGTTCTACCAAAATAAACAACGTGGCCGGGTAAGCAAGAGACCTTTAGATCCTCTTTGGACAAAACGGTAAATGACGACCAGACGACCCTCTGGAGATGATAAACTCAACTCTAGTTATTTATACAAGTGAAAGGCTACTAGATATAATGCCATGATGCCTTATGGACATAAAAGCATCCAGTATGCTTAACCTTACATACTTGCATACACTCAAGTGTTATTAGCTTCGACATTTCGTTGCGATAAGTTCCCTTAATGAAGCGCACGTTGTTGTAAGTATAACTGTCACTCCAGATCTTATCCATTTTCCATACTTCTTTACTGGGTGAGGTATTGGAGAAGAGTCCCAATAAAACGTACAACTAAGTCAGTGTTACACATCACTGGAAATATGGCGGGTATGTCTAGAAAGTGGCCAATAAAGTTGATTCAAAATCTATTGAAAATGCATTGAAATTTTCTCAGCCCTCATTGACTCGAACGTTTGGACGTAACTTATCCGTTTCATTTGGTGGGTCTGGTACACTCTAGCGAGTTTTAGTCAACATAAAGTCATGTGCAAGTGACCTATACAGATGCACGTGAACAGTATATTGGTTGGCTTACTTTACGATGCAGGTATTGTACTTAAAGCTATCAAAGATCAGTAAGTTTGTGCATGCCACTTCCTTTATTCGTCCTCAATCACCAAGACAAGAAGCCGAGAGATTCATACTAGCCCAGCCACCAGAAACAATCCACTGACCATCAGGCTGTAAAACTGCGTTAACGAAGTGCTCAAGAACGAGAAGAGGATTTCCCGTGTGTCATGTTCGGTCCCATAATATCCATTGATGACTACATACCGAGCCCGGATCTCGCATTATCCTAATTACCGTAGCCTTCTGAGTACTGACTATTAGTATCAATTTAGCGTTCCCTTGGCTTGACTGCAATCTCAAAATTATCTACAGCATTCTCATGTTTTAAGATGTAGGTTGGAATAGATTACCAAATACAAGCCGATCCACTGCGCTTTCATAGCTAAACTTGAACATGCTCAAAGATTTGATACAATTGCAAACTCTGAAAGTTACCAACATCTCTCTCTCTCTCTCTCTCTCTCTCTCTCTCTCTCTCTCTCTCTCTCTCTCTCTCTCTCTCTCTCATTTTTTGCCATCTTTAGACCATTTCTTAACTTCCTTCCATGTGGTTCAAGTGTTTTCTATTCTTTCGTTACCTGTTAAGGAAATGAAATTCCGCCTTATATTTACAAAGACCGATTACAGGTATTAAGCCATCTGGTTTTGGTACTTTTACACTAACTGCTCATATAACCATAAATGAAATTTTCAATCGACATTATTGCATACCATTGCTTCTCATCTGGCCCCCATTTTACCGAGTATCAAAAGACATGTGAATATGGAGAAGGTTTCTATAGAAATACCTGAACTGCAATAATAATATAACATAATAATAATAATTGGTAATGTGAGTTTGTCTCCAAGTGCGAACCAGTTACAGTAAAGTAAATATCAGGAACGGATCCTCGCATAATGTTACGAAAACGTTAACTAAAACCACTTTGCAACTAGTTGGTCAAAACACATGCATTTATCAAACTTTCTCCGGTGATCTTCATTAGCCAACTCTCTCTCCGTAACATCGACTCATCACAAAAAGGTCACTTCCTTCGGATAAAGTGTAACCACCCGTTACATATTACTAAACTGCTCCTGTTTCTAGTTGCCGCCGCATCAACTCGAGTAACTGTTAACTATTTTCTTATACTACTCGTTCACATATGTCAACATTGGCCATCTGAAAATTTTCTTCCGTGTTCATTCCTATACAAATACCTGACTGTCAAAATTATGGAATACATATACAATACGAATCATATACATATATATGTATATAAATGTATGTATATATACATATACATATATATATATATATACATATACATATATATATATATATATATATATATATATATATAATATATATATATATATAATATATATATATATAATATATATATATATATATATATATATATATCTGTGTGTGTGTGTATGTATTTGTGTGTATCTAATTAATACAACCACTTAATCCAATATCTTGAAAGATAGTCAGTACAAGGTAATCTATATCAGCAAAATTCTTCATGAGGATACAGACTCATTATAATGGACATTAAACTAAAAAGCTTTCAAAAAAGAATACTCATATTTTATACAGCGCCAGCCAAGCTTTCTTGGAGGATTATGACAAACAATCTTCAAATGCCATCATTTCACTGACAAATGTCGGCAGTCTCCCTCTATCAAACATGCATGCACAAACCACTAAAGCCAAAACTTATAATGAAAAATAATAGTAAGCTGGAAAATTCTGAAAAAGCTTTCGAGAAATCTCACTTGTTTCAATAAACGACTCTGATGAAACATAGAAAGTGAGAGCCAAAGGAGAGCGCATATGTCAGTTATAATATTCTCGCGATATCAACAATAAACGACTTGGAGAGACTGTCCAAACTTACCAGTGAAATGGTCCGGTCACTGCAGACTGAAGTTTCTCCTCTCATGGGGTCATTATTACCACCGTCCTAATATTAAACACTGCCAGTAAGTGCAAGTACACACAGTAGACTTTTTTATTTTTTTTTTTTTTTTTTTTTACATTCGAGATCTGGTTGCCAACAACATATTTTTGTGTGCTTGTGTTGCAGATCGGCCAGTTCTTATGTCTGTCCTTGTTTTAGATTAAAGATAAAAGAAGTTTTCCTTCAATCTCCTTCGTCTGATATTTGAGTAAAATTGTTTAGTACGCAATTTGATTACCCAGCCTTTATTCTATTTCAACATTTTTACATCATCATTTTTGTTGCCAGTTCTGTACTGAAGTTCAAGCCTTGTTTTAATATTATTTTTTTAAGAGCTTTGTTTGTATTATCTTTATTATTTGCCTATCATATCTTCGTTATCTCTTTTATCCACTCACCTATATGAAAGAAAAGTGCCGAGCAGATTCTCCACCGCTCGGCGCTCTTGGATTTTCTTCAGTCTCAATGGAAATTATCAAAATGGCCCATCAATCAAGCACTGAGATGTCCCACCTTCCCTACAAACCAGGCGCCTTCCCACGGACAGCTGTTCCACAAACTCCAACAATCCCCACAATATTATCCAGTTATACTCTGTCATTTGGTAAAAGTGCTTTTGCCAAGTGTTTATATTTAGCGACTGGATTCACAATCAGCGTTGTCAAACCTTTTAGTATGCTAAGCACAAGGATAATACTTGCTATACATTGTAGTAGTTACCACATTTCTCCTTAGCCGGCGTGACATATATATATATATATATATATATATATATATATATATATATATATATATATATATATATATATATATATATATATATATATATATATATATATACTGTAAGTGTGAGACCAATTGTACCATAGATTGAAATAACATTAATGCAAAACGCTTTTTCTTACCACGGCTGTTGTAACTCCAGCATCCTGCAACCAGAAGTCTTCAGGTTCGTCTAGTTTAAACCATTTTCTCTCTCTCTCTCTCTCCTCTCTCTCTCTCTCTCTCTCTCTCTCTCTCTCTCTCTCTCACTATTATCCATGCAGTACCCTGCATGACATTTACTCATCAAATTTATCGCATTCCATCCTACCTATGAGGATCATTGCGTGCTGTGCCAGCAGCCCATTTTAATGGTATAGGGACCGCGACAGAGAGAGAGAGAGAGAGAGAGAGAGAGAGAGAGAGAGAGAGAATCAGTAGCAAATATAAGACGGTTGCCCAGGACCCGAAGAAGAATTCTCTGGAGCCTGTGGTTGCCACAGGGGGATTAAGAGGGATTCGCGTGAAATACTCCAACGATAACCGAAAAGAAAGTATAGTCTGAAATCTTCAATTGGGCTTCAGTAATACTCAGAATGAGATCCTACGGAAGGTGTTTCTCAGAAACCCGAAATGAGCTCTTTGCATCTCCAACTCTCCGGAGGTCCCGCAGTCAATGACATGAAGGTCCGACCTGGTGGAGCCAGGGTCATTTTGTTAGTGAGACGGGCGTTCTTTTGATCTCCCGAATGTTGCGGAATTAATCGAAGTCATTATCGCTGTTACCACGTTGTCATCCTGTCATCTTGCAATTCCATAAGAATACTCCCTCTACATGGGGGAGCCAATCTAGCCACAACTCACAAATCTTCGCCCTCATGATGAAGGATGAAGTAGAAGAATTAACTACTAAAAATATGTATCGAATATCAACCTCTCTCTCTCTCTCTCTCTCTCTCTCTCTCTCTCTCTCTCTCTCTCTCTCTCTCTCTCTCTCCAGAAATTAAGCAACGAGCTAATATTTTTACCGATATTAAAAGATACACACAACATTAATGATGCCGGAAAATCCTACGCATGAAAACCAACTTCTCGTTTCGCTACTGTTTTCGGATGAACTCCCTACAAAAGCCCGAATCTAAATTCTAGAAGTAAAATGAAGACGCCCACTCCACGCCACACATGAAACTACTAACCATCCGATGCCCGATTCGAAACCTGGAATTCCTGCATTTCATTTACATACCTTGGACACCTTGTTTTTCATTAAAAAAAAAATAATAATAAATTGTGGGGTGGGGGGAATATGAGAAGTCAGCTTTGTACCTATGACAGTAGCGGGGAACACAGGGAAGGTCTTTAGTATTTACATTAATCTTATGAATATATATATATATATATATATATATATATATATATATATAGATATATATATTTATGAAAATACTCACTGCTCAGTGTGGATTTAAGAGGGGGAAGCACCTGGTCACGTGGCCCCCACCCCTGGATATGAATAGAACATAGTTTTCTTTCAATAAGTCATTATTATTGGCAGAAATTTGCTTAGTTAATGATTATTTCAACAACAGCAATAACAACAACAAAACAACTAATACTGTGTATGTGTGTGTGTACATGTTACATATAGTTAATATGATAATCCTATATAAGAGTCGGGACCCCCGTGAAAGATTTCTAGATCCGCTAGTTACTGCTAATTAGATAACATATATCTCTTGACTTCTCTTTCATCACCTGAACGTAGTGCCTGTCTGACACCGGGGTTTAATCTCCGTCGTTCAGTTTCTTTAACGCAGGCAAAAATCCTCTGAATCAAACTAGCTCTCATGGCAATAAATCATCAGCTGTGAATTAATTTCTCACAAAAGAATATACGCACATTTTCTTTGTCAGGACCCAGGTATATTAAGCATTCTTCATCAATAGCACCTTTTTTAATCTGTAAGTGTTTATTCCAAGTCTTTACTCAAGTTCAGGATTAGCACATTTTATTTTCAGTTGTTTTTATTAAAGTTTTCGTGTATTCCTAGGACTTTATACATTGTCTAATTGTCGTTTTTTTTCACATTTATTTCCACAAACGAATATTTACTGCGCATATTTTCTGTTACTGCATGTATTTTTTTTTCATCTCTACCTAGCTCTGTTTTCAAATTCAATTTCACTTCTTTCTACAGTTTTTCATGTCACCATTACTTCTCTGTAATTACTACATTATTCTCTCTCTCTCTCTCTCTCTCTCTCTCTCTCTCTCTCTCTCTCTCTCTCTCTCTCTCTCTCTCTCTCTCTGAGTGCTCTTGCAGTAATTGCTCGTCACCGGGTTTGATTTCGTCAAAATCACCTCCCTCACTCCACTTCAAAAGTTTTCATGTCAACCAACCTGGGTTCATTTCTCACAAAATGTTACCAAAATGTCGCCAAGAAGAGAGAAAGAAGCGTGCGCGAATTAGACTTTAGCGAGGAGGAGGAGAGATCTAAAAAAGAGAAGAGGAATATTCAAAAGAGGCTGAAGATGAATGACCAGTCTCTCAGCCCTACGTGCTGGTCAGGAGTTCCGAAGATGACATGATTGATAAAACATAAGGTTTTTCATGTTATGCAATTGAACCCGGATCTAAAGTACAACGGGATCGAGTTTAGCATGCCGATGGTATTCCACGAACAGATTCGCCAAGACGTAATAGAAAAAAAAATAAAATAAAAAACTCCAATAAAAAAACATCTATCACGGAAAGGGGAAAGTCAAGGGGAAAATGTAGTTCAGATTTGATTGTTTCACAAGAAGCTGGCGAATTCAATTGAAAACGGCAAATTGATTATAATTAAGAGATTGTAAATCCTAAGATTTAATTTTTTTGTCAATCGACCCGGATACGAATCATTAGCAGAAATAGATGTGCTAAACAGAGGTCAACACTTCGCTTGTCCAAAAAATTTATATAAAACCTGTAACGGCCTGGTTCTAATTGATACATATGCGGATATATGGTGTGTCGGGCACGATACCTTTAAAAAAAATGTAAAAATACACAAAAATACTTAACACTGTATAGTTCTATTTCAACATTTCCTGTGCGTTCAGGTGACAATTAAATTACATGCATACTTGTGATTATTACCGTTATATATACGTATACATTAATGCATTAATATATGTAAGCATGAAAGCAACTGTAATATCTTTCTCTTTTATACATTATACACACAAACACCAACTCTATTCATATCAACACATCTTATGTACATAAACCAATCACACATTTTATATTTATTTATATATAGATACATACATACATATATATATATATATATATATATTATATATATATATATATATATATATATATATATATATATATATAATACAAACATACATACACGCATATCATTATGGAAATAGTTTAACCAGACAACTGAGCTGATTAACAGCCTTCACAAGGCTGGCCCGAAGGATTTAAATGAAATGGAGTACCAGGTTTAGTGTGGGCCATTGGCTTAGCACTGAGAGAGAGAGAGAGAGAGAGAGAGAGAGAGGAGAGAGGAGAGCGTCTTCCTATTAAAGGGTGCAATATTAAGCTCACGAACGACCTATACTGAACTTAATCTAAGAAGCACATTCATGAAAAAGATAGTCTACCAACATTCGAATGAATTCGGCGCAAAAACAACTGTAGATTTATTGTTCACTACGAAAGTTCAAGGTTTACTTCAAATGGCAAGAGTTGAAAGAACGTCCGTCTTCAACTCTTAATACATACGGTATTATGATCATCTCCATTTTTTTTTTATGCAATTTCCACTGGAATCCTTACTTCATACTTAGAGCACGGGTGTTCATGTTCTTCTTCTTCTTTTTTTTTTTTTTTTTTTTTTTTTTTTTTGGGGGGGGGGGCGAATTACCTTACCTCCGTTTTAGTCTCTCTCACTACACACACAGATCATCGATAAATGCTTTTGTGAACAATGATACTTCTTTACGTGTAGTTTAAGTACATATATAAACATCACGTATCCCATTACACACACAAACACAAACAGACACATACACATACATACATACATATACACACACACACACACACACACACACATATATATTATATATATATATATATATATATATATATATATATATATATATGTGTGTGTGTGTGTATATAATATATATAATGTGTGTGTGTGTGTTTGTGTGTGTAATGGAACACGTGATTTTTATATATGTACTCAAACTACACGTAAAGTAGTATCATTATTCACAAGAGCATTTATCGATGACCTGAGAATTTTTATCTCAAACCTCAGAGAGCAGACAGCTGGATATACCATTTACAAAGAACACCAACAGGATTAATGAAAGTAAGTGAACATGAATGTAAATTTGAATCTAACTGGAAATTTTATCCAAAAAGACTTGAAATGGTCACCGGTAACCTTGTCCCAAGCGTTAGGCAATTTGCATATGGAATTTTACTTCTATGCAATGTGATACTGTGCAGACGTTGAGGACTTACTTATTTCGCCAGGAAACGAAAATTTAAATACTTTCTTTGGTAAATTAAACGAGTTGGTCCACTCAATTAAATTCACAATGGAATTGTAAAATGAAGGTAGGCTTCCCCTTTTCGGATTGCCGAACACAAAAGTACTATAACAGTTTTAAATAGTGTGTACTGAAAACCTACATACAGTTCTGCTTATATACAATAAAGAAATGTTTTTAAATCCAAGTTTGAAAAGCATTACATATTTGAGGCCCCGAATATTTTTACGATGAAATAGATCGATGAAATAGATAAGATTAGGAATCCCAGCAAGAAAAAAAAATTTTGATTTTGTTTTAGACGATACATTAAGAGCAGTGAATCAGGATAAACTTACATCACAAAATCCTACTTGTACTACCAAATAGTTTGTTAAAGACATTCCCCATTAAATGTCACGTAAGTCATATGACAACTTTTATACAGTCAAAATGGGAAACGGTTGGAAGTAGGAATGGAAGTCTTCAAAATGTAAAATATATGCCAAGGAAAACTGCAGTTTTTGTTCAGGTTAGTGAAAGCAGTTATACAATCATTTGAAGAGGAGCTAAAAAGATGGTTTATTCCAAATAATATATTGGAAAGAAATATCATAGAATCCAGTTTTTAAAAAGAAAGCTTGTTGTAAGAATAAAAACATCAGCCAAGGGATATATCAACTTGATCCTTTAAAATCAAAAGAAATAGATGAAACTTATCATTTAAGGGAAAGTAGCTCACCTCAGACTAGAGCAAAGATTTGAGCCCATCCACTTGGATAAACAAGATTTGTAAATAGAGCACTGGCCTTCGACGGCAAAGACTTGACTGCTCCTCACTCTTCTTCCACTTTTCTGGGAGAAATCACTTTTTTCATCTAGTTAGATGTTCGCTTCTAACGTCACTCTGACATATACTATAGTACTACCATTCCTCTTGGCGATGTCTAGGGAATAGGTACTAAAGACGAAAACTGTCAGAACTTAAACGAAGTATTTCATCGTTCCCTTTGGCACATCTGCATATGAACATATATACATACATACAATGGATATATATATATATATATATATATATAAAAAGAATATATATATATATATATATATATATAATAAAAAGAGTATGGCCAGCAGAAACTTCAGCATTTTTTCGTTAAAACTTTATTTTCATCGAACGCCTACGTTTCGGGATACAAATCCCATCTTCAGGGCTAAAAACAAGGAAAAAATTAAAATTCTATACATTAAATCAGACTAAAATGGGGCACAGTAATAATATTATGCTATATATATATATAGATTAATTAACAATATATCAGTGAAATTCGAATTTTATATAAAAGTATGACGGTAACTAATTGAATAAGAGATCGACAGTAAAAAGCAAAGCTACTAAGTACAATAACACTTCAAAATAAATAAACAAGCAAAACACTTAAAAAACACAAACCACACGTGAACAACTAAGAAAATTACGTTATTACTAAAAACAGGAGAAAAACATTGAATCGTAACAGGCAAAAAATTTTTCTGTTTATGATTACAAAAGGAGAAAAATTAAAGAAAAAAAAAATATATATATATATAAAGGCGGACACAAAGCAAAAAATAGCGAAACGAGAACTCACCGGTACAGAAGTATAGATAAGACTGAATTATTTTTTTATTTTTTGACTAAAGGGAGAGACAAATACAAAGGCGAGAAGGTAGAAAGGGCGAATGGTCTATTAAGTAATGTTCAGTTGTACAGCAGTTGAATGGTTGTTGAGGGTTGGTGACAATTGTTTAATGAAGAGGGACTCGAGAATGGGTAATGACCGGTTATCTATTGCTTGGGATAGATTTTAAAATCATTGTACTGAATGTTATGTTTACATTTTATTGCATGGTTGCGTATTGCAGAAAATTCTTTCTTAGATAAAGTTATTCCTGTTCGGTGACTGACACCCCGATGGCAGTCGATGCGAACCTTCAACAGCCGACTCGAATTACCGACATAGGTTCCCAAATTACATTTGGGACAAGTAAACAAATATACCGTTGAAGATCGCATCAACTGCGGTAGGGTGTCCTTGAACTTGAAAAGACTTCTGATTTTTAAGGGGTTTTTGAAGATAAAATTAAATTTAACATATGGGTTACATTATTGCTGAGTACGACGGTGAGCTCTCGCTTTACAAGTTTATATGTTGAACAAAAAGGCAAGGATATATACAGTTCTTTTTTAGGTACATTAAAAGTGGGTGCTTTCGGTTTAACAATGTCATTTAAAAATTCTCTCAAGATTTTCTCAAATAGGTGGGATGGATAGCAATTTCTGTTAAAATAGTTTTGCAAGAAAACTACTTCCTCATGGAATTTGACCCAGTTGCATGACACATTATAAGCTCTACACAATAATGTCTTGCATGCATTAAGTTTAAAAACCAACGGACAAAAGCTAAAGAAATTTGTTCCTAAACCAGTAAAAGTCTTCTTTCTAAAAACACCAGTTAGAAATTTATCATTACATCGTGAAATTGTTATATCTAAAAATGGCAGTTCGTTATTCGATTCTATGTCCATAGTAAAATTAATGTTCGGATGAAATGAGTTAATGAAATTAAGGAACAAATGTGCATGATCTTTATCTTTAAAAAGTACAAACGTATCGTCTACGTATCTTTTATAAAAAATGGGTTTAAAAGATGAAGGACACTGGTCAAGAAATAGTTTTTCCAAGTGACACATAAAAATATTGGCAAATGTGGGACCTAAAGGAGAGCCCATTGCCATGCCATCAGTTTGTTTGTAAATTTTCCCGTTAAAAATGAAATAGTTATCCATCACAGCCAGTTCCAAAAGTTTTCCTAAAAGAGTCAGTATCAAAACCTTTACGTCCAATATTAGCTGCCTATAACTCACCAAATTTTGCCTTAGCCAAATTTCTAGTCCCCCTACTCAACGGTTTAACAAGCAATGAACATACATTACTGAATTCCTCCCAATTTATTCCCGAGATTTTACAGCAACACCCTGGTCATTTTATGGTTAGTTACGATGTATCCTCACTGTTCACCAATGTACCTCTCAACGAAACCATAGATATAATAATTAGTGCTTTATTCCCTACTGAAGATAGTGTTTTTGAAGGTTTTGATACTGACTCTTTTAGGAAACTTTTGGAACTGGCTGTGATGGATAACTATTTCATTTTTAACGGGAAAATTTACACAAACATGATGGCATGGCAATGGGCTCTCCTTTAGGTCCCACATTTGCCAATATTTTTATGTGTCACTTGGAAAAACTATTTCTTGACCAGTGTCCTTCATCTTTTAAACCCATTTTTTATAAAAGATACGTAGACGATACGTTTGTACTTTTTAAAGATAAAGATCATGCACATTTGTTCCTTAATTTCATTAACTCATTTCATCCGAACAACATTAATTTTACTATGGACATAGAATCGAATAACGAACTGCCATTTTTAGATATAACAATTTCACGATGTAATGATAAATTTCTAACTGGTGTTTTTAGAAAGAAGACTTTTACTGGTTTAGGAACAAATTTCTTTAGCTTTTGTCCGTTGGTTTTTAAACTTAATGCATGCAAGACATTATTGTGTAGAGCTTATAATGTGTCATGCAACTGGGTCAAATTCCATGAGGAAGTAGTTTTCTTGCAAAACTATTTTAACAGAAATTGCTATCCATCCCACCTATTTGAGAAAATCTTGAGAGAATTTTTAAATGACATTGTTAAACCGAAAGCACCCACTTTTAATGTACCTAAAAAAGAACTGTATATATCCTTGCCTTTTTGTTCAACATATAAACTTGTAAAGCGAGAGCTCACCGTCGTACTCAGCAATATGTACCCATATGTTAAATTTAATTTTATCTTCAAAAACCCCTTAAAAATCAGAAGTCTTTTCAAGTTCAAGGACACCCTACCGCAGTTGATGCGATCTTCAACGGTATATTTGTTTACTTGTCCCAAATGTAATTTGGGAACCTATGTCGGTAATTCGAGTCGGCTGTTGAAGGTTCGCATCGACTGCCATCGGGGTGTCAGTCACCGAACAGGAATAACTTTATCTAAGAAAGAATTTTCTGCAATACGCAACCATGCAATAAAATGTAAACATAACATTCAGTACAATGATTTTAAAATCTTATCCCAAGCAATAGATAACCGGTCATTACCCATTCTCGAGTCCCTCTTCATTAAACAATTGTCACCAACCCTCAACAACCATTCAACTGCTGTACAACTGAACATTACTTAATAGACCATTCGCCCTTTCTACCTTCTCGCCTTTGTATTTGTCTCTCCCCTTTAGTCAAAAATAAAAAATAATTCAGTCTTATCTATACTTCTGTACCGGTGAGTTCTCGTTTCGCTATTTTTTGCTTTGTGTCCGCCTTTATATATATATATATTTTTTTTTCTTTAATTTTTCTCCTTTGTAATCATAAACAGAAAAATTTTTGCCTGTTACGATTCAATGTTTTCTCCTGTTTTTAGTAATAACGTAATTTTCTTAGTTGTTCACGTGTGGTTTGTGTTTTTTAAGTGTTTTGCTTGTTTATTTATTTTGAAGTGTTATTGTACTTAGTAGCTTTGCTTTTTACTGTCGATCTCTTATTCAATTAGTTACCGTCATACTTTTATATAAAATTCGAATTTCACTGATATATTGTTAATTAATCTATATATATATATATTTTTTTTAAATAGCATAATTTATTACTGTGCCCCATTTTAGTCTGATTTAATGTATAGAATTTTAATTTTTTCCTTGTTTTTAGCCCTGAAGATGGGATTTGTATCCCGAAACGTAGGCGTTCGATGAAATAAAGTTTTAACGGAAAAATGCTGAAGTTTCTGCTGGCCATACTCTTTTTATTAAAGATCCGACTTTCTAGAAGCGACAATGCCATTCATTATCTTCGACAAAAGTACAATGGATCCACAATCAAACTTTATCGCCGTCTGGAATCCTCGACGAAGAAACTCAAAAAAGCCGAACTTGACCATGATTTCCTACTTTACTGTAAAATGAGTAATATCACACCAAATTTTGTCAAATTCAAGCTCTACAGATCCTCTTTATATAACACTGACTTTTATAGAACTTCCACCGAAACTCTTTTGAATATGGAGATTGCTTTTAAGACCGGAGCTATTAGAAGACTACAGTCCACTGTATCCCTGTTGTCTAAAAATTTTTTCAATTCTCTGACCTTACTTGATAGGTTATTAATGAAAAGTTTATTAGACAAAAATGTAAGTACTTTTATAACTGACACTGAATCTGTTCATAAGCGTAAGCTTCTAAAATTGGGACTTAAGCAACCGAAATTTATAGCACCAAAGGATGTTGTTTTCAATTTCTCTAGTTACTCCCTCTCAGAAAAGGAAGAGTTCCTTCTTTCCTTTGGCTTGGACTTTTGCCTTCCCAATTTTAGACCAAATTTTTCAAAATTCTTTTTGCCCTTTGAAATATTTTTCGATACCATTCGCCAACTACCTTCCCACACCAACTTAGAGAAGGCTCGTCAGTTCATTCAGGGTGTTGCTCATAAATCTTATAAATCATATAGGGCTCCTTCATGGTTTCCATTTTTAAAAGTAATGACTTTCAAATTCTCAAGTCGCTGTCCCAGAGAGAAGACATTATTGTATGTCCCCCCGATAAGGGTAAAGGCATTGTCCTACTGGATAGGGATGCATATATCAACAAGATGAACAATGTCCTTTCCGACACTACAAAATTTAGGGAGGTTGGACCTCCAGAATTTAGTCTAATATTCAAGACCGAGGACAAGATTAATCGCAGCCTTAAACAACTTTTTGACAATAATGTTTTGAATGATCAGACATATCGGTCTACTTTATAGTACTGGCTCTTCTTTCAGTTCCTTGTATTGGGTTTACCTAAAAGCCATAAAGAAAATGTTCCTTTACGTCCAATATTAGCTGCCTATAACTCACCAAATTTTGCCTTAGCCAAATTTCTAGTCCCCCTACTCAACGGTTTAACAAGCAATGAACATACATTACTGAATTCCTCCCAATTTATTCCCGAGATTTTACAGCAACACCCTGGTCATTTTATGGTTAGTTACGATGTATCCTCACTGTTCACCAATGTACCTCTCAACGAAACCATAGATATAATAATTAGTGCTTTATTCCCTACCGAAGATAGTGTTTTTGAAGGTTTTGATACTGACTCTTTTTAGAAACTTTTGGAACTGGCTGTGATGGATAACTATTTCATTTTTAACGGGAAAATTTACAAACAAACTGATGGCATGGCAATGGGCTCTCCTTTAGGTCCCGCATTTGCCAATATTTTTATGTGTCACTTGGAAAAACTATTTCTTGACCAGTTGGCCTTCATCTTTTAAACCCATTTTTTATAAAAGATACGTGACGATACGTTTGTACTTTTTAAAGATAAAGATCATGCACATTTGTTCCTTAATTTCATTAACTCATTTCATCCGAACATTAATTTTACTATGGACATAGAATCGAATAACGAACTGCCATTTTTAGATATAACAATTTCACGATGTAATGATAAATTTCTAACTGGTGTTTTAGAAAGAAGACTTTTACTGGTTTAGGAACAAATTTCTTTAGCTTTTGTCCGTTGGTTTTTAAACTTAATGCATGCAAGACATTATTGTGTAGAGCTTATAATGTGTCATGCAACTGGGTCAAATTCCATGAGGAAGTAGTTTTCTTGCAAAACTATTTTAACAGAAATTGCTATCCATCCCACCTATTTGAGAAAATCTTGAGAGAATTTTTAAATGACATTGTTAAACCGAAAGCACCCACTTTTAATGTACCTAAAAAAGAACTGTATATATCCTTGCCTTTTTGTTCAACATATAAACTTGTAAAGCGAGAGCTCACCGTCGTACTCAGCAATATGTACCCATATGTTAAATTTAATTTTATCTTCAAAAACCCCTTAAAATCAGAAGTCTTTTCAAGTTCAAGGACACCCTACCGCAGTTGATGCGATCTTCAACGGTATATTTGTTTACTTGTCCCAAATGTAATTTGGGAACCTATGTCGGTAATTCGAGTCGGCTGTTGAAGGTTCGCATCGACTGCCATCGGGGTGTCAGTCACCGAACAGGAATAACTTTATCTAAGAAAGAATTTTCTGCAATACGCAACCATGCAATAAAATGTAAACATAACATTCAGTACAATGATTTTAAAATCTTATCCCAAGCAATAGATAACCGGTCATTACCCATTCTCGAGTCCCTCTTCATTAAACAATTGTCACCAACCCTCAACAACCATTCAACTGCTGTACAACTGAACATTACTTAATAGCCATTCGCCCTTTCTACCTTCTCGCCTTTGTATTTGTCTCTCCCTTTAGTCAAAAATAAAAAAAAATAATTCAGTCTTATCTATACTTCTGTACCGGTGAGTTCTCGTTTCGCTATTTTTTGCTTTGTGTCCGCCTTTATATATATATATATTTTTTTTTCTTTAATTTTTCTCCTTTTGTAATCATAAACAGAAAAATTTTTTGCCTGTTACGATTCAATGTTTTTCTCCTGTTTTTAGTAATAACGTAATTTTCTTAGTTGTTCACGTGTGGTTTGTGTTTTTAAGTGTTTTGTTTGTTTATTTATTTTGAAGTGTTATTGTATTTAGTAGCTTTGCTTTTTACTGTCGATCTCTTATTCAATTAGTTACCGTCATACTTTTATATAAAATTCGAATTTCACTGATATATTGTTAATTAATCTATATATATATATTTTTTTTTTTAAATAGCATAATTTATTACTGTGCCCCATTTTAGTCTGATTTAATGTATAGAATTTTAATTTTTTCCTTGTTTTTAGCCCTGAAGATGGGATTTGTATCCCGAAACGTAGGCGTTCGATGAAAATAAAGTTTTAACGAAAAAATGCTGAAGTTTCTGCTGGCCATACTCTTTTTATTAAAGATCCGACTTTCTAGAAGCGACAATGCCATTCATTATATATATATATATATATAGTATATATATTTGTGTGTGTGTGTCTATTGCAAACCATCAGCACTCACCAGAGTTAACGAAAAAGTCTTGTGACTCGTCAGGAAGAAAAATTATTTGGGTTTATGTTTCAAGCTCCGAGGTCTGACTGTTCTCAACAATTTACTGGAGTGTAGCTCTCTTCTGGCTCTACTTTAGCCCTGATGATGGCCTTAGAAGCAATGGTTGAAACAGGTCACCTAATAAGAGAAAAAATGGAACATTGCAATGATTATCGTCTTTTCTTAAAGGATTTTAGCTTTAAGGATAGAGATTCAGAAGATTGAAAAAGTATAGTCTTAAAGCGGGGCTACCACATGCGCACTAGCACCCAGAGGATATTACAAATGAGCGAAAAAACGATACCGTAAAAAAGAAATATGAATTGATAAGGTATGAATATAATAAGATAATTATATATATATAATATGATATGATATACATATATACAGACATAGATATTATATATATTATATATAGATAGTATATATAAATACTATATAGACCTGTATATATATAATATACATATATATATATACAATATATATATATATATATATATATATATATATATATTAGGCATAGATACATACTTTCCATATACATATATTATATATTATTATATATAGTAATATATATATATATTATATATATATGTATGTATGTGTGTGTGTGTGTGTGTGACTTTTATCACATCACAGTGATTCATATACGTGCACTAAGCTACAAATGTCTTTTAATATCCAACTCGCTCTACCACGGAATTAATAGGTTTTCATACATGTTAACGTATATGAAACTATATTAACTCCGAGGTAGAGCGAACTGGATATTAAAGGACATTTGTAGCTTAATACAAATATACATACACAAACTCCATTCGTCTGCTTTTTGGGTGGCTTCCATTAGGCATTACATTTTCAGTTCACAGAATTGTGTGGGGACCAGCCTCGTCCCCTCTGTAACACATTTGAAACCCATCAAATTCGACTACCGAACAGGCACATAATTTACTGCCTATGTTAAGAGGTGCAACGGGAAATATTGGCATAATGTGCCAAAACCAGTGATTCCCGTCCTCTGCTCACTTGTGGTCAGGCAGGGCTTTTTCAAAGTGGTTAAATCGTGATCCCGAGCTCCAGCTCTGCAGGTCTCCATCTACTCTGACAAAAGTGGCGATGTCGATGACTTCTCACTAGTCATCGAGATGACCTGCTTGATTGGAAGTCCATATTTAGACAATAACGCCATGGTTTCACTGCTGTTGGTAAGTCATCATCTATATAACACAGCTGATTGAAGCGTATAAACTGCATGACTTGTCTCAAGAACATAAATGTAATAGTGACGGATCTTCCTAAGCAATAGTCACTTACACTGTACCATGCACAAATAAATATTCTTATAAAGACAACTCCTTTTCTTTTATTAAATAAATAATTCTATCTTTTAAATGTTTATCTAGACAAAAAAAAAAAAAAAACACTGGGTCCTACCCTAGCATTCTAGTCCGTGTTAGACATTTCTTTGAGAGAGAGAGAGAGAGAGAGAGAGAGAGAGAGAGAGAGAGAGAGGTGCTCCTACCATCAGTAGTTTTGGCATCCTATACAATTTCAATAACTAGTTGCATTGTGACAAAAAGCTGGCAACTGCTTTTTCCATTTATAACAGCCTCTTTAATGAGCAACTTATTATTTCAAAAGGCAACTGTGTGAGAGGTGGAATGTAAAAATCCAAATAAAATACATAACAATTTTTCTAAGTTAACCCTTTGTTCAAAAAATGTTCTCTATTCTTGTTTCACCAAAACACATCATCTTGAAAACGTTACTTTATGTAAGCTTTCCCGTAAGAATTATTGATTTTACTTTAATATTTTTCTTACATTCTGCATGAAGGAATGCTTCGATTTTGTTCAGCTTACTTTACCCGTCTGTAATTGAGGAAGCATGAAAAGTCTTTCACAAAAGGCTGAGATTAATTTCGGTACTTTCTCCTGAAGAGATTAATTTTTCTTCTTTATTATTCTAATATTCAAAATATTCAGTACATTCATTACGATACTATCTCACAGGCAATCATTATACCGAGTATACTACATATAGTATATATGTTGGAAGATAACTTCCTTATTAATATCCGAAATGTACTGGTTATATTGGGCAACTTCAAAATAACTGGACCGCTGAACAAGATCAAAATGACGGCGGTGCTCTCTCAATTACCCAGAAAACGTCTGGGTGCTCGTCATCATCTTGACGTTGGTCACCACTGACCCTGAAGCGTTCCGGCTCGCTTCCAATGAAACTACGTAGTTTGACCTCTTGCTGGCGACGCGGGAATCCTATAGTTACAGTACTAGGGGGAGATATTATTTATATATATATTATATATATAGATATATATATATATATATATTATATTATATAT
>NC_087203.1:12696627-12721627 GCF_015104395.2 Macrobrachium nipponense
CTTCAATTTCGTTATTCTTGTTTAAAAAACATTTTTCTTTACCTTTCAGGAATTATGTTTTTTAGTAAAGAATGATTTCCAATTTATGGTATACATTTTGCTTAATTACCTACACTGTAATTTTCATTGTTTTTATTTGTTTACAGAATATTTTAATATTTGCCAATGTTCTTCCATTTGTGGAAATTATATTTCTAAATTAGATGTAAGGCTATCTGTTACTGCAATGCTTTCAAAAATTAATCGATTCAAATTTTCCCGTTTACAAAATAATGTAAGTTATGCAGATTTTACAATTTGCAAAATATATCTTAGCATTAAACGATCAATATATTAAATTTATACCTCAGTTTTTGTGAATTTTTACAAATAATGCTTCTTATCATACTTGTTCAAAGAACATTTTTGCAAAATAAAAGCACCACCAACTACGACATGATATGTATGAAGTTTATCATATCATTTTTCTTACAAAAACCAAATCTTTATCCATTCAACCATCAGAATAAAATCTGCTTCCTGTCTCATTGTCCTCAAATGACGTCTCCTTTGGCCTACCTCTACCTCTTGTACCAAGGGCAACCCACTCAGGTGAATCTCGTACTATTCCCTCTCTTCTATACACAAGGCCTGGCCACTTTCAGCAAGAGAGCCGTAAGGTGCGTCCACACGGTCGAACAGTGTCCGACGGACAAACATTGTTACCAATTAACCATTCTCTGCCGGTCTTTGCCTTGTGAGCAAAGTAAAAACCGTGATTTACAACCTCATCTGGTACCACTGTTTGTTGCCAGATCTACTTCCATCGTTTCAACGCTTATGACGTCATCCTGCATCGCCTATGATATGATAACAATGTTTGTCCGTCGGACATTGTTCGACCGTGTGGTCGCACCTTAACATACTCATCGACTGGCTATAAACCCGTTACTTCTCCAATTCTGCTATTTGATATCCTGTCCCTCCAATTACCTTATAATATTTTTCTGAGCGCTTTATTTTCAAATGCTAAGAATGTATTATCTGGAGTCACTGTATTGTACCATGACTCATGTCCATAAACCAAAATACTCCAAACCATTATGTTATACATTTTTATTTTTGTATCCAAAGAAAAATTGCTCTTATTCCAAATATGTTTAAGTATCCATATTGCCTGATGAGCCTTTGCTAACTTTCCATCAATTCTGTGCTCAAAGAAAAATCTTTATCTAAAAAAAGAAAAACATTTAAACTTATCCACTTGCTTTTCAACAATGCCTTCAATGAGACAACCTGTGCATTTTCAATATTCATGATTTCAGTTTTTCCACTATTAATAACCGGACCAACCTTTCGACCTTCACTCACTAAACAATCCAACACTTTCTGCATCTTCTCTGGTCCCTCGAAGATCAAAACCATATCATTAGCATAATCCAAGTCAAGAAATATCCCATTTCCTCCCCAGAGTATACCCGCATCCGTTTCGCTTTTGACCCTTCTCATAACGCAATCTACGACCAATACAAATAACAGAGGCGACAGAATGCCACCCTGAATCACGCCAGACCTAACTTCAAATGGATCACTCAAACACCCATCATTTTACAAGATGTGCCCTCATCCATGTTCATAGTAACCATCGCAACCTTTTCTGGTATTCCATAACACCTCACGATTTTTCCCACAATCCATCTCGAAATACTATCAAAGGCCTTTTCCAAACCAATAAAACAAAGCTCAAACGAGTTTTCATTTCATTAACTTGCTGCATTAAATGCCTAACTATGAAGACCCGTTCATCCCTCTGAGTACTATCAACCATTGGCTCCAACCTATCCAACAACATTCTACTTAAATTTTTCATGGCTACAGGTGACGAAGTGATTCCCCTCCAATTATCACACCTACTCAGATCTCCTTTCTAGGAATTTTAATGATGACACCATTCTTCCAGCTGATGGTATTATTCCCGTCACCCATCTCTCACTGAATAATGGCTACGAGACAAATATTTATCTATCCTTCTCCATTTTAAACACTTCCGGGAATAAACCATCCTTTCCTGGTGCCTTATAATTCTTTAACTGTTTTATTCCCCTAATTACTTCATCTGGCCTGATCTCACCTTCTTCAATATCCGTATCATGGTTGCCGAGATTGTTCATTTGTACCATTTTGGTACAATTTGCCAATTTCTGGTACATGGTACACCTTTCAGATTTTTGGGAAATTTCAAGAAGAGTTTGTACAGTACACAATGTCTCTTCTAAGTACATAATGTATTTCGCAAAATAAATATCTATAACTTATTTTCTCTTAATATTTTGTTTCCTAAGTTAATCTATCTAAATTAGCAACAATTTTCACGGGTTTTGTTTAAAAAATTCCAAGAAATGTTGAAGATCTTTATATATTTCACTGCCCCGAACGCATTTCAGAATTCAGGGAACTGCAAAAGTTTGCAGCTCTTGAGCCACCACATAGGTTGTTGCACCCACCACAAATAAGATGACTTTCTTTACAAACTGTTATGAGGAGAACTCTGGAACAATGGTCAGCTCTTGTATATTTTTCCAAGCTGCCTCTTTGGAAGACCATGTACAGTCAGCTTCAACAATTCTTAATGCCCTTTCTCATCCCATATACAAGTTGTATATAAGTTTTGTAAGCTATATCCTTCCCCTTGTTTCCAAACTGAACTCAGTTTCAAGGTGAAAGCGTTAGGATTCACGTCTTGTACGAAAATCTATGTAGACACTACAAAACAATCTTAAGGAATTTCATCCAAATGGAATTTATTTTGTGATAATATTTCATCCCATTTAGATGAAAAGTCCGTGGTATTTTGGATGCATATTTGATGCTATAGAGAGAAAGGAAAGGAGGATGACTGTGGAAAATTTAAATACTTGAAAAAAAAAATGTTTGGACTTACGTATATATTGAACTGTGATCTCAAATGCAAAATGGCTTTAGTTCATTGAGCGTATTTTTGCCATTATTCACAGCATGCACTCCATCAGTTGCTTGGCAAAGTCATCACAAATCTTATTCCATTAATGAGAATATTTCCCAACTTATTGAATCATGATGATGATGCCTCATTAATGAGTGGAGGGCATTGCCATTTTTTTCCTCTTTATAATGATCAGACTCTTTCAAAAGACCCAATGGAGTTTCGATTAAAGGTCAAGAGAGCGAAAAATGTAGATGCAAATTATATGTTCCCTTCATTTTCAAAATTTATGATTAACTTGTTGACCGTTCCTCATTCATCAGCAGCAGTTGAGCGCGTTCCTTTCTGAAGTCAGTCTAATTAAAACAAGAATAAGACACAGGCTAAACACGGTTACTATTCATGGACTTCTATTAACAAATGAAAATGGAGAAAACACTCCGTGTTTTGAATGGGAGCCGACAGTAGAAATGGTCAATTATAATATTACTGATAAACTGCATACTGCTTCCAGTGTTCATTCCTCAGCTGATGATACACAGTGCAAGCCTTGTTATCAAATGAGTACCGGTGACGTCATTTTTTTTTTATTTTTTCAAGCCGTAGTGTTCTGGATAAGTTAATCTGATTTTTCATCCTCAAATACTGTTAGTGAAACTGGATTTATTTGTTAAGTATCAATACACATAGAAGCTGCGTAAAACACGTATCATAATACCAATAAATGTGTAATCTAAGACAAGTTTAGAGTTGTTTTATTTTATTTATACCATTAAATTTAAATTCCAGGGAAGACATTATGCATGGAAAACAAATTACTTGTGATGAAGAAGGTAAGTTTCGAGTACAGTTCGTCTTTTGCTTTTTATTATCATCATTCCTTTATTTTTGCAATAGTGAATTTTTACCTTTAAACACAACATAGCCCTTCATAATAATATGGCACATTTTAAGGAAAATGGTTCTTTGGTACATGTTTGGGAAAAGAAGGTACATTATTGCCACAAGCTCATATCTGTGAGTGGCAACACTGATCCGTAATTAGCATTGATTTAATAATAAAAAACGAAGCGTATCCATCCACGTGGGAATCATTCCCCCATACAAATCATCAGCCTTAACAAAAGCACCTGTTCCCAAAGAGAACACCAAGAGGAACTGCATCCAACCACGTGGGAACCATTGGCCTCAGAAAAGAGCCAACACGGACCCAAGTGACCTCCGAAACCAAGACTCGACCCGCGATCTCCCCACAGGCTGCCGCGCGCACGCGATGCCGCGCCTCGGCGGCTTTTGAAGAGCGGGTGATCTGGGAGGAAGATGAATGAAAAAAGGGAGCACGGGTGGCCACGGGTGAATGTAAGGGGGTGAAGCGACCTTGCAATAGCAGGCTGGTTTACCTTGCTGCTCTTTGTTAGGCTTAGTTGCCATACAACAAGTAATGGCCGCGATCAACAATACGTTGCAAAGATTCAGTTTTGATTATATTCAAACTTAACCAAACAATTTTCCGGGCATAACGGAGTATCTTCCATTTCGGACATCAAATGAGCATTATCTAAAATAACAAATACAAGTTAAAAGATGCAAGATAATTTCATACTTATCCTCCACGGCAAAACCACGAAAGTCATAAAACTGGGCCTCCCACGAGAGCCTAAATCTCCGGCAGAAAAGAAAAAATCACTCACTTGTTGGGAGAAGAATGCAATGTTATAGCTTTGCGTACTTGAAAACTATGACATAATTTAATATTTCGTAATCATTGTCGAGGAACTGGGTACTTATTCAGATTGGAAAAGAGAGAGAGAGAGAGAGAGAGAGAGAGAGAGAGAGAGAGAGAGAGAGAGAGAGAAATAGTACTATAGTAAAAGTACAAAGTAAACAATAACAAAAAACAGTTCCCAGACCCAGTGGCCTTCATAAAATTTCACCAACGATCAACTGGCCACTCGCTTTCTCTCTCTTTAATCTTGGCCCTGCCCAAACACTGACGTATGTATGTGTATAAGGTGCCATTATTCATGGATTATATATATATATATATATATATATATATATATATATATATATATATATGTGTGTGTGTGTGTGTGTGTGTGTGTGTGTGTGTGTAAAGATGGAAGACTTATTTTGTAAGTGATCACAGTACTTAAAGAACCCCTTTGATGAAGTCATTAACTCATAATACCGTACTTCAAGAGGAATACTTAAAAATAAAGAATTCTTGAAAATGATAGTGTTCCTGGAATTCAGCTTTTCATGAATCCTCGATCTTAACTGAACTTGTATGGTTTGGCTAATAACCATACAGATTAATTTCTATTAGATCTCCAGCCTCGATTTCGTATGAACTCTCAACATAATGAATATTCCTGCTATCGCTGCTTTTAGGAATCATCTCAGGCACTTTTGATTCATTCAACTAGACTTATCGTGAAAATTAAACGGCCACACATTCCCGATTCCCCGATTAGTACATTTTGACGTTTGTCCTTCATTATTTACATATTAGAATCTCTAAGAAAAATCACCAATTTAGATTTGCTACTAACAGTCAGTCCGATTTTGGCATTGTGACTGTAAGTTTGTTTCCATCGGAAGTTCATTTCTATTGACATAAAACATTGCTGTCGGCCTGATTATAAAAACTAAAATAGGATATATGTATTCAGAGACGAGAGAGAGAGAGAGAGAGAGAGAGAGAGAGAGAGAGAGAGAGAGAGTCGGGTTGTAAGTAGCATTATCATTAAGCATAAGTAAGAGAGTGTGTATGTGTGAGTAAAGAGTATATGCAATGCGACCAGGAATGACTGGAGTCATTTCAAACGGATGCCATGTCTTAGTGGCAGTTGCCATCTCTCAGTTGCGGTTTCTCTTCTACTGGAATTTGATCTTTTGACAAATTACAGAATGTCTGAGGTTTCTTTTGTAGAACTCCTATCGTTATGTGCAACAATGCTCAGAAGAGTATAGTAGGAAAAAAAAGGTGCATTCTGTACAATTTTGTAAGGTTTTCATTCTTAAGAAAATACTTGGAAATCTTACTGACTAATGGCTGATAATGTGCGTATTTTTTTATAACAACAGACCTCGTTTTTTATTTATTTAGCCTTAATGGAAACACCTTGTCGATACTTTGCCATAAGACATACGTGGACTAAGTCAAAACTCCCCGGAAATATTTCTAACCGAATAGCTGAATATGTTTAAATATCTATGGAACTAGAATTTTTGTAACAGTAATAGGTTTGTTACCACAGATTATATATTAAAACTAAAATACAAATAAAAGGTCTTTGTGATCGCTAAAAGAATTGACAAATTCAATTTTCTTTTTTCTTTTTCTTATTTACACATACTGGCATTCTATTTCGAATAAGTTTGCTTACCTTAATAATAATAGTAATAATAATAACAACTACAAGTATAGTAACCCTCATAAGATATGCCAAGTTAATATTACTTTAAAGGATCTCAATAGCATATCTTTGATAATTCTACAATGTAAAAAAATCTCTAATATTTCAACGCAAAAGGGTCCTTTTTCTAATGAGAGACATCAAGATCCTGACCAGGGTAAACAGGTTTAGTGGGCGACTCTTCGCTTAGTTTGGGCATAACCTTAAATTGTATGTTGGAAGTATAACAAGGCCTTTCTCTTTATAACTCTCTCAAAATATAAAAAAAAATAAAGCGTCTTCGTAAAACACATTTTAGATAGCAGTAGACTACAATCTTACTAAAATGGACTATTAATTACTGTTGTTTTTGGCGCTGCACACACAATTTTTATGATGTGGCAAGCCGCGACAATGCACCCTATCTAAAATACACTCGAATCAAAAGCAAGTACTCAACATCACTGATTTCACTAACGCACTAAAACAGAAAAAAGGGGACATTTTTCCTAGATAGTGAACCCCGGGGGTTTTAACCCGGTATGTATCCACCTTTGCACGTGTTAGTGTGTTAGTACAAGCCCGCTGGGGACTGCCGTAAAAACATAAACAAAAGACTGTAAAAAGATACAGATAATGACCCCACAGAAATATCAGTCCCAGATATAACACCCAAAAACCCTTGGGGGTCACTATCCTGGGAAGATAAAAGACAAAAAACTCATCCACATGAAATACGATTACATTAATAACTAAGAATTTAGGTATATGAGAAGCCGTGAGGCAAAGAGTGGCGAGGAACGCCCTTCCATTGACTGCTGTGTTTTACCTAGAGGCTGCATGTAAACAAAACCACGTGGTTGCAAGTAGAGTCACACGACGCGTCAGCTCCACCCCGAAGCCTGGAAGGGGAATTCCCGCATGAAATCGTCTTCCTCATACCTGTGCACATATCCTGTCTGGAAACTCTCGCTTCCAGTGAGACAGGAACAATAGGTTGACTAGGCAAAGGTTACCTTCCGATATAAAACGACTCGGCCTATTCTCCACCTTACAGATTATTATTATTTTTAGCAGTAGAACTTGGTGATTTGAAACCCAACAATCATAATCTTTTATTTTCTTTTTTATTCTGGATAAAATCAACTCTCCTTATTTCCTTCACTCCCAAATACCAGGTTAGTAATTTTAGCGTAAACAAATAGGCGTTCCTTGGAGAGCTCTAAAAAGAACAGAGAAAGTTCCAGAACTAAAGAATAAAAAAACTATAAATGTTGAAGGGCACTGGTGATCAAACCGGTTAAATATCAACAAAAGCTCTACACACAAAAACCAGTTTTCAAGCCCAACACAACCAATTCTTCACCCGCTATCTGGTCCTAGGAGAAGGCGTCCTTCCACAATGCCACAATGCCACAATTTTATTGGGTCTTACTAATTCTCCCCAGAAGCAACGTTTATTGATAATTTTCAACACATCTTGAAAATTATATATATATATATATATATATATATATATATATATATATATATATATATATATATAATATATATTTATATATAAATCTACATATATATACTATATATTATATAAATATATATATACATACATATACGTGCTCTTGTGTACGTGTTCCATATATTAGATATATATACGTAATACGTATATATATATATATATATAGATATATATATATATATATATATATATATATATATATATATATATATATATATATATATATATATATATATATATATATATATATATATATAATATATATAGTATATATATATATATATATATATATATATATATATGTGTGTGTGTGTGTGTGTATATATATATTGTGTGTGTGTTCGCTCGCGCGTGTTATATTTAATCAACACCAACTATTACTGTCTCAGTTTTCCATTAACGAAGAGAATGTGTTTGTGGACGCAGCCAAATTTAGCAATCCGGTAAAGGTCACAGGTGTATAGAGGCCTCACGAGGAATATTTAGTTCTCCATGTACTTGTTTTCATTAGCAAACCTCAGCAGATGCTACTGAAAAATGTAACCCTCACGAATCACACAAAGATGTAACCCTCATGAATCACACAAAGTTGTAACCCTCATAAAAATCACAAGATAGCCCTCACTCACACAAAGATGTAACCCCATGAATCACACAAAGTTGTAACCCTCAAATCACAAAGATGTAGCCTCACGAAATCACACAAAGATGTAACCCTCATGAATCACACAAAGTTGTAACCCTCATAAATCACACAAGATGTAGCCCTCACGAATCACACAAAGATGTAACCCTCATGAATCACACAAAGATGTAACCCTCAAGAATCACACAAGTGAAATAGTAGCGAGTAACAAATCCCGTTTTTAGCAGCATTAAGCCAAGAAACTAAGGAAACTCAACTAGACCTGAAAATTCCACTACAATGAAATTGGGTCTTAGAAATAAAGGGTTTCAGAAAAGACACTGATAAACAGATTAAAATAAGACGAGGAACTTTTAAAATATCTACACATTATTCTATACACATTATTCCCAAGCGGGGGAGGGGATTCGCTCCATAAGGTAAGGTCCGTTCCGATTCTCCGGTAATATTTTAGGATGAGGCTGCTAGCCCAGTGCCTTCCAATCTCCCTGACTGCAACCCACTGTCCACTGACTACCGTTACATAATTTACTCCTTAGGTCAACAGAGACAATGGGGCTTAACAAAAAGTGGTCAGAACATATTCAACCGACAAACTGCCTCCTTTCACAAAAGCTGTCTCCTGGGAAAAACAAAATAACAGCAATTGTCGTGTTCTTCTCATTTGCTAAATCGGAGGAGAACCCAAGCGCAGAAAACTGTCAAAGCAGCAGCTGCCTCCTATGCCAATAAGCAATGCTTGTCTGCAACGTGTAAGCCTCAACAACCTTCCCCAATTCAACAGATACCAACATATCGTGCAAGGACGAAATCATAAGCTTTTCGCCAAAATATAGTTTGGAGAGTGGCAGCGTTGGTGTTGTGGGTACATGAAAATAGGCAATTACTCGAAGATATGCAGTCATAAATAAAGATGTATGTATTCCAAAACAACCGAACACTCGGGGAAAATTTATACGGGAAAACTAAATCCTCGCAGACACCAAAAAAAAAAAAAAAAAACAATCCTATAAGCCGAATAAGTCAGTAGGGGGGGTGTAAAATGAATACATTAGGTAGAGAAAAATATATACAATGACTAATATTGCTCATACTAATATTCATGGTTGCTACCAACAGTATTTTAGTTGTTTTATAGCGTCAACACTTTCAAAAATAAATTACTCGTGTTAACAAGTGCTCTATTATTCCCAGTATTTACTGGAATAGTGCAACTGATTACCAAAGGTTTACGAGGTAGAAAAGAAAATAACCATGACTACCAATACTTAATATTACAGAGAAAATATATTAAATAAATAGCAACATAGTTAACGGTAATAACGAGCTGAAAACCGAGTCAAGATTTGTTTTGTACACATACTTTCAACGACGTGATTATTTCCGTAACATCTGTGAATATTTGGGAGATCGTATGACATAGACCAACCGCTATCTGAGCTTTCTCCTTTTAAACCGGCTACGGAGCATAATCAGACACAACCAAACTGCTTAGTATTGGAAGATACCACTGGAAACTGTCCAGATGGAGACTCGTTAAAACAGTTCTATTATGAAGAATACTTAAAGGACAATTTTCCCTGCTCACTATTCATGGACTTAAAAAAAATGTTTGTTTTTAGTAAGGTTGACTGAAGTCCTTTTCAACAACCAAAGCATTTTTTTTTTCTTTCTTTTCTTCTTTTTTGTTTTTACTCCTTTTTCAGGAATCATGGCTCTGCCGATGCCTAACTCTGGGCGTTTATGGTGCGTAGCTTTCCGTGAAACAAGAGTCACTACCTTGAAAAAAATGAAGCATTACTTTTGGAAAATCAAAAGACACAATATACGTACTTTAACATCCATCCATACAAACATACACACACATGCATACATACATTACATTATAGATTATTAATATATATATATATATTATATATTATAATAATATATATATATTATATATAATATATTAATAATATTTATAAATAAGATTGCATTTAATATATATACATATATAATATATTATATATATCATATATATTAAATATATATGCAATTTCTATATATATATATAATATATATATATATAGTTATATATATATATAATATATATATAATATATATATAGTATATAGTATATATATATAATCTATATATATAGATATATAAATATATATAAATATATATGCATTTAATATATATATATATATAATATATATATATATATATATATATATATATTATATATATATATATATATATCTATATATATATATATATATATATATATATTATATATATATATATTATATTATATATATATATATATAAATATATATATATATATATATATATACATATGTAGGGTAGAAGAGACTATAGTGTTGGCATGAAACTCTTCTAGTGGAAGGACACCGAAATCAAACGAGTGCAGCGCGCTAGTGGAAGGGACCCTTCGGCAAGCCTTCTCAGAGATAGTTACTCTGAATACGATTGTTCTCCAACCTGTCTCTTGGAGAGGACTAGTATGGCTCAGTCTCAGGAATCTAGAGCTTCATTTGTTACTTGTAGACACTGTAATGCAAAACACAGTGAGTGCCTAAATTCAAATTCCTCAGATCAACATGACTGGTCAGCTCTGAGTTCTGTGTATCCTCCGATTTTGTCCAAATAACTGAGGAACCCATCGATATTTCTGGTAACAGATCAGACCTATAATTCACAGATTTTCCAGCTATTATCAAGTCCAAGGTCTGCAAGATCCCTGCACCATTGAGATAGATATATCTATTAATCAGTATAATCCTAATGCCACCATTGGAATAATGGTCTAGCGGAAATCTAGAGACAGTTGGGATCGCATTATTAAAGCATTTCAGGCACTTAATATTATAGTAAGGTATTCGCTAGAGAGGTAAGTAAATTCAGGAAAAACGACCGCCATGGGTTGATGATACATGTAGAAGAGCTTACCATGACAAATAGAACAAATTCAATGCATGGAGACGGAATCGTTCACGTAAAATTTACACTATTTTTGTTGAGTTTCGCCGTGCTGTCAATAGAATTTATCATACAGCTGGAAAAAATGACACCATTCCTTATGGAGAAAACTGGAAGGAATTATTCAGCCTCATCTGTGGTGGACCAAATTGGCATCATCTATCATTGGGTCAGGCTCATCTTCCATTCCTCCACTAAAACAGCTGATGGTAGATTGGTTACTGGCCCTAAGGAAAAAGCTGAACTGTTTCATCAGGTCTTTCGAAGCTAAGCAATCAGCTGAGGATGTCCCTCTCCCTGATACTTGTCATCCTGAATGTATTCCTACAAAATTTGCATTTCGCTCTAAGGATGTTAAAAAAATTCTGAAAATCTTGACAGCTGGTGTGGGGAAGATCCAGATGCTTTCTTCTCTTTGTTTTTAAAAAAGGTTTCTAGTGTGTTGTCTCCAAAGATGAGTAGATTCTATAGCTTTTTATGTCAATACAGTTAGTACCTTTGCGGATGAGCGCAAGCTTAGCAACACAATGCCTGTTCCAAAGAATGGCATATCTAAAACTGTGGAATCTAAAGGACTGTTTGCTGATAGTCAATATGCATATCGGAAGCAGTTAAATCTTTTAGATTTGACAGGCCATTTGCAAGAGAATCTTGATAAGGGTTTTGAGTGCAGAGCATTAAAATAGATTTAAGTGCCGCTTGCGATTTAGTAAATCACAAGGCACTTATTTATAAACTTCAGAATCTTGGAGTGGGTGGATATGTTACAGGTTTACTTCAAAATTTCCTTACAGGAAGGCAGCAGTGAGTTGGCTGTTCATGAGAATTTTAGCTAACTAAATCTATTGTGTTTGGAGTTCCACAGGGTAGTATTCTTGGCCCACTGTTATTTTTAGTGTATACAAGTGATATAGTTGTTGGTCTGGAAAACAAGATCGTTCAGTTTGCCGATGCTGCAACACTTGAGGGTGTAGTAAAGTCTCCACTTATAAGAAATGAAGCTGCCTTTAGTCTGAATTAGGGCATAGAACGGATTAGCGAATGTTGTAGTCAGTGGTGTATGAGGCTCACCCTATCTTCCCCTTGAGGCGGATGGGAATCTGCTGAATGAGTCTGAAGCTTTAACTATTCTAAGTGTAACTTTTGTCCCTCCTTTAAATGACTAATATTAGTTCTCCAGTTTGGATGTCTCCCTCTGCCAGAGATTTATCTCTTTTAGATAAGTGGTTCGTGGTGGTAGATTTCTGTTCCTTAATATTAGCAGTAGTTATGATTAGGACCATCAACGGATGATCTCTCGTTTATCACTTGTTCATAAGTTGTATTTTAACAGAGATCTTTCACATTCTCAATTGATTCCTGGTTCCCCTTTTCCAGCCGAGAGCAGCCACATTTGCTGAACAGCAGCACCAATATGACGTAAATGAGCCTAGCTGTAGAACTCTGTTTCAGAGGGCCTTTATTTCTCGCTCAGCTGCTGTACTGTGGAACAGTCTCCCACATGTTGTTCAAACGAAAATAATACTATTCTACTTGCATTTTAATACTTTTTATTCATTTATTAATCTATTAGTTTATTTTTTCATTTTTAATAAGTGAGATCTCTTCTTTCTACATTTCCATTTACTTCTTATTTCTCCCTAATGCACCATATTCTTTGGAATCTTGAAATTCAAGTCAATGGTTCCTGTGGATAGGGTTCAGCTTCTGAATACAACAACAACAACAACAACAATAACAAAAATAACAATAATAACAATAATAATAATAATAATAATAATAATAATAATAATAATAATAATCATAATAATAACTATAATAATAATAATAATAATAATAATAATTTGGTAGAAGACCCTCTTTTAGGCAAATACTGTTAAAAAGAATGGCAGAATTGAGCGAGTTGATGATAATATATAACATATATAAACATATATACACATACATACAGAAAGATAGCCCAATACAACTTGTAAAATAAAAATGAATACAAATTAACAGAAGTCTTTAATCCTCCTGTTATTTTCAATAGGCGAAGTAAATTTGAAAAAGCAACCTTGCAGCATCCTAAACTGTTTCTCAGAGCATATCTAACACTATCTCATGCTCACCACAGCCACCACCTTCTGAATCATTGCCAAAGTAATCAGTAACATCTTAATTATTCTGCTTACATGAGAAGCCATTCCTCATGATCTAGATGATTCAACCCCACTAAACAAGGCGATGTATTTACATCCCTCCAGTGAGTTGCAACGGTTCATTAAATGTGACTTCATTCATATATTCCCTGAAGCCAACCCAAAATATAATCATGAGTATCAAGAGGATATGAAACCGTAGGATTCATCTGCGGAAAGCAGCACACACTCAACCGCACGCACTTCACGAAATTTCGTCATAAGGGTCGCTCGGATGAAGGACGCCGTTCAGGATCTAGGCGCTGTGACGCTAGACGACGGCACCGTCTGATGGTGACTCATGACTGGAGGTGCCAGGAAAATCATGACTCACAATCAAGGAAAACTGTCTTCCATATCTCGATCTTCGGGTGCATTATGATGTCTTGCATACCGCACCTATTTATAACGCAGGGACTCATGAGTTTCATGAGCCGTGCTTCTACAATGCAGTTTATCATGTATGTATTGGTAAGGACAGAATGACAAAGGAAGTTATCATCAGTAGCAGTACCAGTAATAGTAGTAATACTAGTATTAGCAGCAGCGCTAGGAAATTTAAAACGAAAGAGCCTAGACACTTTTTACTCCTATTTGTCCTTGTGAACTATTTAATCACGGTCTTTATATAACCCAAAGCATGAACCAAGCTGCGTCCGCTTCGTGTTCCATGAAATGGCACGCGGAAGGAGTGCGAGCAATGGACACTGAAAGACTTGCATGAACGGGAGTTAATCGAGCAAATACGGATAAAAACGCGGTGACATTAATACACAGATATTTCCCAATGCATATTATATTAAGCAGTCCATCAGTTATTTCACCCATTCTGTTTTATAATTAAACAACAAAATTCCGCGGCAAATGAAAATGAAATTGCATTTCCTGAAAACGTTAACCAAAGAAGTGAATGAAGGACAAAAAGCTGGAGCTGTTGAGATGAATTGGCCGCGTAAAGTAAGTGGCTTAGAGAAATTTAAAGTGCGATAAATGTTACCTTTTCATTTTTAAAAACACCCTTTTGAATGTGTTTTGTTTACTGGGTTTTACCAACAAAAACCAGTTCAGTTCTTAGGTCGTGAAAGAGTCGATTATTAAATACAGGTTATATAAACATGTTAACTTTTGTTTGAAAATATACTTGTTTTCACTATCTTTTTCACGGATATCTTTGTAAGCTGTGTAACACCATAGCTTGGTCCAAGCCAAAAGCGTTTTTTTGGATGTTCAGTCATGTGGGAGATAGTGGACGACAAATTCTAGGAAGAAAAGAGTAAAATTCCACACGACAAAGACTGAGAAGAATAGCGTAAAATTTAACAGTGTTAAAAGGATGAGGTATGGGAAAGGAATGACCTCAATAACAAGGAAGCAAGAAGTTCTTGTAAGAATAGAGGCAATGGCCAATGCTATGAGTTTTTCCACAAGAACTTATCCACGATCAAACAGTTAAGAGGAAACAGCTAAATGTCGATAATATATATACATATATATACATTATACATATCATATACATATATATATATATATATATATATATATATATATATATATATATATATATATATATATATATATAGTATATAAGCGAATACCACAGGAAAATGATAGGCAGAAATCCAAGCGCTTTCGTCTTTACTAAGACTTTGCCAAGGAACGAATGAAATACAGTTGGATAGAAAGTTACCAGGTAAACAAAAGGATCAAGAATACCAGATGGTTAATTGTCAAAAGGGCAAAAATCAAAGAGATAATCCAGGATTATTGGATATCACACTGTCACAAACTTAAACATAGATTTAACCATAAGAGAAACCAAAACGTAGCCATACAAAGTCCAAAAACAAGACATTGTATAAAACTGAATATATTAATTTTGTTGCTTATATTTATCTACAACTTTTTTCATTATGAAGGTATCGAGATTAAATAAACCAAGACTTAAATTTAGAACATTTCCATTATTTGACTCGATGGAACACGATTCAACGGTATTCCTTTTAACTGTGTGATTACATGGGATTAAAGCTCTTGCTTGACTCCAGTTAATAGGATTATCTAAATCTCTCATATCCACGAATAAATTCATTCGATATTTGTCCAGTTCTCACAGAATATTGGTGCTGTTTGATTCGTTGTGAAAGGGTTTTCCGGTTTGTCCGTAATATATTTTATCACACTTTTTACAAGGAATTTCATTATGCAGCCAAGAACATCTTTGAGAGAATCTTTTATTACTAAACTCTTAACATTAATATTACTGAAAACATTTATGTTAAAAAGCTTTAAAATTCTAGGAATTTCTAAAAAAACTTTCATTATACGGTAATTCTAGAATGTTATACTTAATAAATTCAAGTTTGTCATTAGTTAAATAAAATGTTTTTCAAGCTCTTTTCCATGCCACATCTACAAAAGTACTTGGGCATTTAAGTTTCAAGGCAATGTCATAAATAGTTTAAATCTCAGCGTCAAGAAACTGCGGGTACAGACAAGTAAAGCCCTTAGGAACATCCCAGAAAAAACAGAGAATTTAACATTTTGATGGTGGTTAGAGTAATAATGAACAAAAGAGGCAATGTTAGTTGATTTTTGAAAGACTGAAATTTGAAATTTCTATCATTTCTATGGAGTTATATCAAGAAAATTCAAATTACAATTTCTTTCTTCCTCTACAGTAAATTTTATAGAAGGGACTAAAATATTGAGATTAATAAGGAATTCCTGGAGATTTTCGTGAACTGCCCAAATAGGTACAGAAAATATCATCCACATACCTAAACCGTAAAACTTTTTGGGGCAAAATTCTTTGTAAGAGTTTTGTCTAAAAAAATTGTGGCATTGATGACGTCTGCAGAGTTCTCAGTGAAAACTTCGGTCATGAAGTTAAGAACCTTGGGTGTGAGTTCACGTTTCGGAGAACTTTTCTTTCATTTGTCTTCCTGAGGCTGACCAGAGTGAGGGAAAATGGTTCGTCCAATTCAATAGTTGCAGCTGAATTGATAGAAAGTGAAGGCGGACTTTTGATTTGTGTGTGTATATATATATATATATATTATATATATAATATATATATATATATATATATATATATATATTTATATACATGTATATATATATAGATATATATAATTATAAATATATATATATATATCTATATCTATATCTATCTATATCTATATATATATATATATATATATATATATATATATATATATATATATACACCACACAAAAGTCCGCCTTCACTTTCTATCAATCAGCTGCAACTATGAATTGGACGAACATTTCCTCACTCTGGTCAGCCTCAGGAAGACAAATGAAAGAAAATTTCCCGAAACGTGAACTCACACCCAAGGTTCCTAACTTCAGGACCGAAGTTTTCACTGAGAACTCTGCAGACGTCATCAATGCCACAATAGGGAACAACTTTCCTATTACGTTTGCCACATACCAGAGCCCGACTGGTGGGGAAGGACCTACACCAGAGGTCCATCACGGAACCTTGAACTCATCGAGAGAGAAACGCCGGAACTTCGAGTGACCAAGTTTTACGTCAAGAATTAGGGGAAGTACCAGGGACTGCTGCATGGGTGGGGTCCGGAGGCCCAGTTTTTATTTTGGAGGCAATTCTGACGTGCGATCGAGTTTCGTCATCGCAAACTATACTAACGTTAAGTTAACCTTTGATCTTTACTTCGCGTTCGCTGTTAAATCTCCACAATTTTAAATCGTCAATGAAACAATGGCATAAACTTATATAGCAATTCATGAGTTTAATAATCACGAATGATCTTATTTTGCGGTACAGTGATATAAATGCTGTATCCTACAGTAGCAAGTCCCCGTGAGTTCAGAGAAGTCATTTACTGCAGAATAAAATAACAGATACCAACCTCTTACCAGATTGAACGAGTTACGTTCAGCACAAACTTGACTATGGAGATGCGTCCAGGCACTTCAAACGTTGCCAACCATAAAGCAATTGCATATAGATTTCTCGAGTGTGTTGTTAGAGGCAGAATATTTTACATATCTTTACAGTTTAAATGACAGGTTACCAAATTCTTGCAGTTTTCGTTTGAGACCTATCATCTCCGGTGTTACATATGGTAGTATGGAATGGAGCAACTTCTGCAGCTGATACGTCGTTAGGAAGCGCATGACTATCAGCCTTGAAAATAAGCTGCAACTCTTCTTTTTGTAATTACTAAACCCCTCCCCTTTGCAACTCGTCCCCTCAGAAGAAAGCGACAAGTTGTGTAGTCGGTGAGAACTGAAACAGAGGCTTTCAGTGGTTTGCCGATGTTGCACCTTGCACTCGATTCATCTATTTTTATAAAAATGAGAGTATTAACGAGAAACACTGAAGTTCTTTTACACTTTAGTTCTTTTGGTCCCCTGTTATAGCCTGACCACTGTAAAATAAAATTATGGTAATGTAAGAGAAAGTCGTGATAGCGAGTTCTAATCATACAAATGCTACATACCTCCCCAGTTCGGACCAAGCGCCATGATTCTGCAAACTTGTATAATGTTCAATTGTGAGATAAGAAGGCCCTGGCCCGGTTGTTAGTGAGCCTAAACCTGGATTCACTTTCTACAGACTGTTATAAACAGACAAACATAGCGGATACGCATTGCCTTGTCTACATGAAGACAATTCTCCCGTGGACGTTCCCGGCTCACCAAGATCTTTATCAGATATTAAAATCGACCCAAGGATTGTTTCCTACTATTTCTTATTTTCCCATCTTCCATAAGCTCTCTTATTGCGGTAAAGAAGTGATGCTATCACGAGGTCACATAGTGGATTACCAAATATTCCATTTCCTTTACAGTAAAACTGCCCAAGTCTCCCTCACAACTGGGGATGAAGAGAACAATGCTCCTTTGCAGAGCCTTGACCAAATTTTCAGAATTCTGTCTTTGATGATTTAATCATCTATTTTTTCTGTCATAATTTTCACAGCCATATTTTCACATCTGAATATTCTTGGTGTAAAAGCCTGCAGTCAGTCTTGTCTTACTCCGTATGGTGAGTCCTTAGAATATTACATGAAGACATACTATCAAGTACTGTATCTCTATCGAAAGGACTTTCAAATCATGCCACCTTTACAATGGCAGCTGTAAAAACGAAATGGTGTTGTGTTACCACTAATATGAGAGTTACTGTTAGCAAATTAACAAATATACTCCTAGAGATATCAAAATCACCTACTGGAAACAAAGTACTTTATTTTACCAAAAATGACTCTCATACTACTAATAATAAAGCAAGTATAATCAGTTACCGTGCACTACTTATAGACACAGAAATGTACATCATGATGCTGACGTTAAACACAACAGTGTGCTTGGAAACTAACGGATGCTGACTCTGACCTGTCCGTCCTTGCATGCAAAGCCCAGCACTAACATTTCCCCTGATATAAATAATAGTTACACTACTACATCAAAACTTGGAGATAATCAAGCATCCAATAACGCTGATGGCACGATACCAATGACATCACAAACCCTGTTGCAAATTTGCTATATGCGCAGAACATCACATTGCAGGAGCTGAAGTATATTTTAGAGACCACTGACAACAACTACACCGAAAAACCATCACTCGTCGTGCATAAATGACAATGACAAGACGTCACATTTCAGAAATAGCATTCCCTACTTCAGAATCTAATCACAATATACGGATTAATAATAATTGCTAACTGATCCAGAATATGAATAGTATATTACCCAAAACACTTACCAGTGTCATGTTTATATAAAGAAATTAAATATCAACATCATACCAAGAGATAAGAATCTTGAACATTCTAAAACTTCTTCAGTGTTCAAACACTTTGCAGTGTCCAAGCAAAGAAAGAGCATAATTGCAAATATACACCTTCCTAGACCTACTAATCCCGGTATATGTGTAAAATTCAAAGCAAAGTTAACAAAAACGCAAGCAGTGTGACCACCTATGCACGAGACAGATTTCACTTTAATGCAGCGAGCTCCTTAAGAGGTGGTGTTGCATTGGATGGACCCCAGGAATAAGTTCCGAGTCTTGCAACAACCTATTAGCCTTGACTTCAACATCTGAATCTGCAGTGATACTGGTAACAGGAGGAGGGACCGAGGGGGGGTGGGGAGGGGTAGCAAAAGAGGCTGAAGGGTGTGGTATGGTTCTCTCTTTTGCTACGTCAAGCGGGACGAACCACTTAGACCATGACCATGAGCGCCAACGTAATAAAACGTTCAGTTTGCTAACTAAAAGGAATAAAAATATGAATACGATAGCAATGAGACAGCAACAGAGAGAGGAGAGAGAGAGAGAGAGAGAGAGAGAGAGAGAGTACACTAGAATAATATGATACCTGGAAGTCAGTAATTAATCTGCGAAAATAATCGATATCAAATAATCAGAAGCGTACACAGCTGGACAATGCACGAATAATGACGGCAATCTAGTTATAACCAATCCAATTATTCAGTGTTATTAAAAAAAAAAAATACTCAAAAGACAACAACTCGTGAACATCCTCGGGGGCAGACTGTGTAATTCGTTTTTTGAAGTTACTGTATAAACCATTCTTAAAAAGAGAAGCAAGAAAATGGTAATCATTACATCCATGGGTGTTAAAAGCAAAATCAATCTTATGTTTGTTACACACTATCGTAAATTTGTATGAATATATGAAGATATCAGTATCAATACCTTCAAAACCAAGGGCATCCGTGAAATTCCATGCGTGTCTTTAATGTGCGTTCACTACCACAAGGCTCCTTAAGTGATATGCCTACACAGATATAAATTAAGATATATCTAAAAAAAATTGAGGATAAAGTAGACACACATTTTTGAAATAACAAAATCGGGAGTTAGGATTAATAAAAGTGTGTCTTTCAGATATTTATGAACGATGAAATCCAAACCTACGTATTTATATATCATCTATGAGACTTTTGTGAGGGATAGAGGCATGTGAGAGCAGACTTACTCATGCAACCCTGGCCTTTGGCAAAATATGACTACCACTGGAAAAAACCCTCTTAAAGGGATAATTATGCACTACATTGCCTAGCTTTGTTCTCAACGAAGTAGTAGTATATAATATTCACGAAAGAAAACTACCTGCATCATTTTAAATGCAATCGAATCTTCTAAATAAAAATGTCTAATTCTGCTCTCAATGTATAACGATAAATGTTGTCAGTTACATCATTTTTAATGAACAATCTTCAGAGTTCTAAAAGCAAAATGAACCGTCCTTAAACTTTATGGTTTCAAATGAAGTGAATTTTGCAAAATCACACATTTTTAAATTTTGCACAAAGATGAACTTACTCACCTACAAACTTTTGTCGACCTTAATTTCAGACACAACAACAACGCAACTGCAGCTTTGTCACTAGGACATGATATTAAAACATGCCGAGTGATTCACAATCATTCGGTGTGCTTGCTTCTTCCCCTAATGCTATCTTTAAGTTGCTAAACAGACGTGATTTTGTGAATTTAATACATGTATATCCGTAATCTATATTTTTTCTTAATCAAATGCCACCTTTTTTGTCGACGTCGATACCTTTCATAGCTGGAACGTCAATATTTAAAAAGGAAACATCAGTTTTACCTACTTGGTTTGATTCCATTCTTGGATACAAGCACTACTTACATTTGAGTTATCTGAAGTGATAAAATGCTTGAAAAGCATTAACAAACACCAGCTATCTATAATCTATAATGCCTGAAGAAACCATAAACAGAAGAAAATTCCAGCTTGGATGTGGAATGGGATACAACATAAAATTCAGGCCAAACGCCAAGTACTAGGACCTGTGAGGTCAGTCAGAGCCGAATAGGATACTAAGAGTAAAAAGATTTTAAAGATGTAACAGAAGAAAATCCTCTCTATTGCACTACGATGCAATTGTTGGGAGCGGGGCGGAAAGTAAGATTAAAAAAAAAAACTAATATAAGTGGGGTAACGTAAAATGCATGAGGGCTTGCAGGTAGGGGCCGAAGGGACGCTGCAAAGAACCTTATGTAATGCCTACAGTGCACCATAAGAGGTACACGGACGGGAAAAGTTTGGATGTGGAAAGGTAACAGTCACCACATCTCGAAGAAGTCAAAGAACAAGAGTACGCGTGAAAATTGCAGCACAAATCATGACAGTTAGAGCATTCATTCATTTTCTTTCATTAAGTACTTTCAAATCATTGCGAGAATCCCACAGAAAATTATCTCCAAATACCTGAGAGGACGTTTGGCTGCTTCTTAAAAACAAAATAAAAAAGAAAAAAAAACTAAGAATAACTTTTAAAATGTCTATAAAATTTGACGAACAAAAAGGGGTCCGTCTTAAGGTCCTAATGAGCGTCGAAAGGCGGACTTCTTTTTGTTCGTACGAGTTTCCTCACAAGCCTTGTCTGCAGTCTCTCTGTTTTTTTCTTGTTCAATAAATGCGCTTTAATTTTCGCTCGGCCTGTGCATTCAAAATTCCTAGCATAACGAAGTGATAAGTTCACCCACCTATGGTTGCCCAGTCCCCAGATATCGTGAGAAGCTGAATATTTATGGAAATTCAAAACGTATGTAAGCAAATGACTCGCCTACAGAAGAGATATTCTACAATAACTGAATATTACGTACTTACGACATCTGATGCAGAATTACAGAATACATCAGGATCTGAAAGAAAAAAAAAAAGACAAGCCGGGTAAAATATCGATAATGAGTTAGGACGAACTAACGAAGGTTGCATTTCTGCAAAACGTCGAAAAAAAAGAGAAAAATAAAAAAAGAAAAGTCTTCAAAGCGCGTGGGTGGAGAGGCGGCAGCGTCCAAGAATCTTCCCTGCGGCTCAAAATGAGCATAGTTACGTAAGAGGCTGGGAGCGCTAAAACCTGAAAATCATATTGAAACTAAACATATGTTTAAGAATACTGAAAAAATAAATAAATAGATAGATAAAGAACCCTGGTTTTACGCCTAATATCAAAACAATTCAATAAAGAGAGGAAAAACCTAATTCGAGATGAATAAGAAGTTATTACAGAGGAGGGGCAGATATCTCCGCGTCGATGCCCGAGAGAGAGAGAGAGAGGAGAGAGAGAGAGAGAGAGAGAGATACCACTGTTCAATGGAACACGGATCAACAATAAACCAACTTCCGGAAAAAAGTTCCCAGGCCCTGTCATCCGTGGACAACTCTCCTTCATCAACCAACCGTCAATCACTGCTGCCATCATGTCACTTTATTGCACTAACCCAATTAATCAGACATCTAAGTCATTCATCCAACATCAGCCAAAATTCTCATTTCAATCATCGTCTACTCGGTTTAGCGTCTGTGTCTTGTGACTATCATAACGTTCATTCTTTTAAGAGGCTCATCCGTTTCTCTCGCGGATGTACTTCATCCCTCCTCTCCTCCTCCTCCTTTTTCTTGTTTTCTTCAGGCCTGGGTAAGAAAACGGCAGTGCCAGGTTCCCGAAAAGTAATTCTTTAATGGTGTGATCTTGAATTATTTTTTACTATTTTTCAAACACCTTCGCTTTCTCTCTCTTTTCACAGTTCACGCCTATAACAATCGAATAAAACGCAAGACACAACGATTCAGACATAATGAATCGCACCTCTTCAATAAGAATGCATCAGTATTTCAACGCGAGATTCGCGTGACTGATACAAGAGTCCAGTGAAATAGTCAGGTCCTTCGCTTTCTCCAATTTTAATTAAGTCCCGACATTTTCTTCGTCCCGCCTACTTCCTCCCCTCCCCCACCCTTTGGGCGAAGGGTTAGAGCAAGAAGGTTAGATTTAAATCTAACGTCCTCGGAGTTAGAACTGCCCTTCCCATTAGTCTCGGCATAAAAAGAAATGTACCAACGAATTTCACGGACCATTTTCTTATTACGATGGTCTTGATGAGACAGTTTTACTGATATATGTGAACATTCAATAAAAGCACAGATACACACACGTCTGCGGTAAATGTTTATGCACATTCGCTAAACTAACGCATTAGTAGGCACATTTTTATTTCTACTAGATTTTCTGTTATTTTGTCATTATTCCAAATGACTTAACTAAATTTTATTCAGCAATAAATGACAAAACAGAAAGTGTTCTTTTGAGTGCAAATGTCAGGTGCTATAAAAGTTACAATACGTTTACGATGTCCATGAATCAAATCTGATCCTACACAGTTACACAATAATTCTTAATGAAGTGTACAAGAAATGGCGAATCTAATCGAATACGTGCAGGCATGGACATTACATCACAAGGCAGAGAACCTCTCCCATCACAGCAAATATCTATATATCGTATCTAACAAATCAATAAACGGACAGACAATGATAATAATAATTATAGAGGAGGAAGTGGGTGGGTAAAAATTAATCATAAAAAAGTAACAAATACTGGATAAAAAATAATCATACAAAATTAATCATTTACATAAGATTTAAAGTAAATGTTAATGAATAAAGCATGAAACATTAAAGAAATGGTGTAAAAATAATAATAATAAAAAGAATGGATGTACCAAGAAAATGTAATAATAATAATAATAATAATAATAATAATAATAATAATAATAATAATAATAATAATAATAATAATAATAATAATAAAGAAAAATAAACATTCTCGGTCGCCGATATCGACGCAGAAACAGCCAGGGTCAATTTCCTTTCAAAGGCCCACCACGACCACCCAATTTTCTGTCCACAAGAAGACGCGCGCGAGAAGATACACAGCTTGTGGCCACACCCTGATAATTAAAATGTCGTCAGTTTTCCAGGTATGAGAGCTCCACTTCTGTCACTGTTTCAAGGGCAGGTAAAGGTTGAGAGATGATGACGCACCGCCAGGCATGGCCAGCACCCTTGTCTGAGTATTTCGTGAACTGAAAAGTCGTTGAACGAAATTCTCCATTTCCTGATATCACTGATTAATAGAGTAAGCTCTCTCTCTCTCTCTCTCTCTCTTCTCTCTCTCTCAAAAGCTTCCACATATTTTCTTTCATTCGCTTTCAGCACCCACACTGCACTTTCATAAAGGATGGTCGACAGCAATCCTTCCAAAATCTCTAATTCTACACCGACTTCTTTAACACCAACTCAAATCCACACGCATCCTAGATTTTTTTAATTTTAATATTCAAATACATCATTTCTATTCAGTTCTGCGAACGTGGCTGCAACACCTGTGAATGTGTAACTGACCATTTCCACGCACAAAAATGGCAGCAGTCGTAGTATTACTACTAACAACAGCTTCATCTCCCATAAGATTTCATTGGCAGTAAGCAGAAAT